>NC_049986.1:10445535-10449758 GCF_000003815.2 Branchiostoma floridae | reverse complement strand
CGCTGCAGGGTGTCCCACGGGGTCACTTAGGGGTCACACCCGAAAACAAAACAAAACAGCTCGTAACTTCTCGGGCAGTGGTACGCCTTATTTCACTGGTGACCATAGCATATGCAGCGTAGCACAGTAGCACTGCCGACCGAAGATGATGA
The DNA here is from genome assembly GCF_000003815.2 of Branchiostoma floridae. Classification (NCBI taxonomy): domain Eukaryota; kingdom Metazoa; phylum Chordata; class Leptocardii; order Amphioxiformes; family Branchiostomatidae; genus Branchiostoma; species Branchiostoma floridae. The sequence goes on along the minus strand of NC_049986.1, from coordinate 10,449,606 downwards.
TGATGCAGCACTTACCAGACACCTCTTCTTTCCAGGTATCTCTCATTGTCTTTATTACTTCTTCGGCGGTTTCCATGTGGGTGACATACCACTGAGTCTTTTGCCCGGCACCCGGGAGCCTCTGGTGAGTGAGGATCATGTACCGGCCTAAAGGGGTGTACTTCAGGGCGTCTTCTAACTCCTGACCGAACCCAACTAGCGACTGGCTCATCTTTTTAAGGAACGTTGGGAGTTGCTCCTCCATCGTAGCGACGGCTGCAGCCGCTACTTTGAGTGCTTGACCTCCAAAGCCGATGCCAGGTAGCACCTCGAGAATCTTCTCGATGATCGGCAAGGTCTTGACGGCAATCCCTTTAATCTTCATAATGAAAACAATTTTGTAGGTCAATATGTGAAATCATAAAAATCTCACATTCCCTCAAATAATTTGCCTGTTGTCAAGCTATTCGCTCACGATAATATATACCACTAGGCTCGCCGCTGAGGCGTCGCCAAAACAATAGGCTCACCCCGGAGGCGTCGCCAAATATGACAAAAAAGGAGGTAAGAAGAACAACTCACCTATGTGAAACATTTATATATATATATATATATATATATATATATATATATATATATATATATATAGAAAATTTCGTCGTAGAAAATTTCCTGTCATTTATTTGTGACATGCTCAAATACGCGGGCAAAGCCCTATTCATAATTGCTTTTCAGACCTACGCCAACTTTCATGTCGCAAAACACCAAAACGTCAAATTTGGTGACTCATCTTAAAATTTAGTTGTCAACGATTTCACAAAATTTGGAATTTTTTTTATTTTTCCTTGTTTCTAAGGCAACCGTTTGTTGACGGGCAGTTTAGACAAAAGTTGCTAGTTTCGGACCTAACAATGTACTTTTCACGTTTATTTGTCATATTACTGCTATTAATTACATGAATGAAATATCATGCTATTTAGAAAAAATTTCATACTTAAGTATGCAGAAATCATGCTAATTTGATGACGCCATCTGCCAAAATCCAAGATGGTGGACCAAATGACCAGTTCAACAATACTAGTTTTACATCATTATCCCTTAGAATTTGTAACTACCTGGTATTTTTTCATCAAAAACGCTTAAATGAACGTCTTCACACTATTTCCATTGTCTTTTGTGATTATCTGCCGAAAAAATGTATTTTGTTTAAATCATGGTGATGGCGGAACCCAACCGGTATCTTAGATATGTATTCTGTGACGTCATTGATGTTGCTATTGGCAACACTAGTCTAGCCGTAAAAACATTATCATTCTGTTATCTGTACTTGCTGCTAAATTTTTGTAGCATATCTTGAAGTTTTCTTGGAATGCCCATTTTCATGGTTCAAGCCAACACAATCAAATTTATGACGTCATAATTACGTCATATTACGTCATAATAGCGTCAAATTTCCAAAATCTTCATACGTTAAGTCTACATCATTTCCAAAAAATTGGTAGTCATATGATAAATCATTTAAGAGTTACAGGAGTTAGAAAAGGCGGCCCTCAAAAGCCGCCCCGGTCTCAGATTGACAGAAAAGCCCTGTCTGAACAGGGTTTGATTTACAAATGATACAATAATACAATAGAATACAACACGGTATATTGAAGTATCACCTGAGGTACCAGCCCAACCGCGGGAAGGATCGCCCGACGGCCGAATCCGGTATTCGAATTTTCAACCGTGCCGTATTGGGCCCCTTTCGAAATAGTTCGACTTACTAGAAGGAATCCTGTGTGATACAACTTTTAATAGAACCCGTGTGATACAGAATGTTATCACACGGTCCGGAACACCCGTATCAAACGTTTTCGCGTCACAGGTATGACATAAATATTGAATACAACACGGGTATTCCGTATCGCCCGAGGTACGGCCCAACCGCAGGTAGGATCGCTCGAAGACCGCGGGGTGATCTGACCCGCGTGGGTGCTGGGACCGAGGCTTCAGCGGAATATCTTCGCCAAATCATAATAACTGCTCTATTCATTGTGTTTGTCGTTAATTATGCAAATAAGATTCTCATTTGCATGAATTATTTAACTTGATCATATCCTCCACCAAACAACAGACGTACATAATCTATGTTACGAAAGAAGGCTTTTATAGCATTTTCTAATAATTTATGCAAATAATGACACCATTTACATAATCAATGTCCAACGATGTTCACCTACACATAACTTCCAAATGATACAAGTAAGAAGTTCCCGTCATTTGCCACAAAGAAATCATAGCATTTTCTCACTAATCATGTATTAGGTATATATTTTGCCTAATATGTATCAATCTCATTTGTGAATGTCACATGCTGTAATGGTCCTCTAATGGAACTGAGTGTGTTTAGACGATTTCCTGATTAGTTATGCAAATTAGATTCAAATTTGCATAATTAATATATAGTCACATAAGCTATCTACATACCAAAAATCATCAACAATCCGTCAACCCCTTCTTGAGTTATTCCCTTTCAAAGTCTGACACTTAACCTGTCCTGCAGGTCAAAAACAAGACGCTAGAGGCTCAAAGTTATACCACTTACTCTCGGCATCAAGAGCTGTCTACCACTCAAAATCATAGCCACAGCATGTCCAGAACTCGAGATATCAAACCCGGAAGTCCCGCTGCAGCACCATAGTCGGCCGCTGGGGGAGGGGGGAAGGGAATCTAATAATTTCTAGGTCTTATCAAGACTTACCCACTTACCGAATATCAATACAATCCATCCAGGCGTTCTCAAATTATGCTGGTCTTCTACATATAAACATGCATACAAACCTACATACATACAAACGCTACCAAAAACATTTGATATATTCAGTACTGATATCTTCTTATTTCAATGTACTGACCTAAAGCAGCTGCTAAATCTCCTTATTGTACCAATGATATTCATTAAAGATTTATTTCTGGAGTGTTGTATCACTTGACACTGGAAGGTTATTTGCATAATTTGACAAATTATATTTTTAGCAGCACCCAACCATTCTTTGCAAGGATGTGTGAATTGCTTTCTTCCCAGCCCACTGACCCATTTACAAAATGTTACAAAAAATGGTAGAAAATGGAAAATACTAGTAATGGTAGAATGCTGTTATCATTATTTAGAAACCATTAGAAGTATCTAATTCCACACCATGAATATTTCCAAAGTTTTACAGGACCGGGGAAATATTTATAAAATTGAAATAATGTTTAAAATATTTCTGAAGTATCAAATGTCGATTCTAGACATATAATTAGAAAACTTTAAAATCATTTCTAAACAATGACAACAAACATCCGCACGATGACTTGGAATGGACTCTAACTAACAAAGAGAGAAATATTAGCCTAACTGAGTTGTGTACTAGTATGTCCGATTGGTAAAAATTCCTGGAATTGACAGCAAGTTTTCCGCGCGTAGTAACTGTTACATGTACAACCCTTTTAAAACGTATAATATACATGTAGGCCCCTGTAAACAATATCATCATTGCCCTTATTCATTGCTCTTAATCTACAGATTATCAAATCTTATAGGAAACATTTACACCCCATCATGTATAATGTACTGTCCCTATAGTACCATTATCTTGTAATCGTCTGGTATGTATAAGTCGTGCTGTCCTCTATTGCGCAACTATGACCTTTGGGGTCACTTCCTGTGGGGACGGGGCCCATGCACAACTGAATGACGTAACTCCTAAATATAAACAACTATTGCGTAATCGCCACACTTAGCACACTACACACTATTTTTCAAGTACAAACATCCCCTGCAAAACCGTCAGAAGCCACTAGACAAAAAAACGCCTCGTACGCTTCTTCTCCTTCTCAAGAGCTACCCACATACCAAAAATCAGATCAATCTGTCATGGTCTTACGCAGCTGAACTGTTCACAGACACGCCCTATATAAGGTTTCTACACATACCTATTGTATCATGCAAATTACCACCTAATTTGCATAACAAGTATACAATTATGTACATCATTACGTAAGCTGTCAGCATACCTACAGTCATTAACATCCATCAACCCCTTCTTGCATTATCCTTCTCAAAAC
>NC_049986.1:10443117-10444721 GCF_000003815.2 Branchiostoma floridae | reverse complement strand
ATGGGATTTATTTGATGGTCGCCATATAATTACTGCATACAATATGGAAATGGCATCCCAAAAGAAACAACAATGAAACACAGCGAAAAATCATACACATACCTTTGTCTTACACTCAAGCTCTATACATTTCTCCTCCACTTTAGAAAGTTGTATCTTCTGCTGATTGCCAAACAGGGTAAAGGGACTTGTACCAGAACTTTAAACTCAGTACTACACAGCTCTCAAAACACCACAAACTCGGACTAAGAAGCAAACTCAAACTGTACCTAACAAATACAGCAACAGATACTAGACTAGGTATGTCATCTGGCAGGTCAGACACTGTTGATACAAAGTAACCTGATACATTGAAGGTGACACGCTGGCCACTGCAGCACAACAGATGGTGGTTCTACATGTAAACCCAACCGTCACCTGTTTTCACAACCAAGCAGATATTGGGGGGATGCCCCAACCACACGAAAACAGGGTCAACCTACAATATCAAGTTCAAGCACTAGGAGGCCCAAAATCAAACCTGACCACCAGGACACGAGCATCAATCCACGTACCAAATAACAACACAATGGCACCTTGCGTTCCGGAAATAAAGCGCACACGCCGTGCCAGCACAAAAGGTAACCTGGAATGTCAAGTTCATGCATCAAGGGCGCCAAAATCAAAATTGAGAATCATTCAGCCACTGCCAACACATGTGCTTAATATTATTGCGCCCGCACCATCCGTTCAGTAGATATAACTCCGGAAATACCCCTCCCGTACACAAAATTCGACCTGCCGTGTCAAGTTCAAACACGACAAGGCCCAACGTCAATCCTAGGCAACAGGCAACAACCCCCCACCCATGCATCAAAAATCGTTGTAATCGCGCGTATCGTTCCGGACATACAGCGCCCAAAGTGCCCACAAAACACAAAAAATGCCACCTTCAATGTCAAGTTCAAGAACCAGGAGGCCCAGAATCAAACCTGAGTGTCAAGCCACCACCCCAAACCCAAGTACCAAAAATCGTTGTGCCTGGCTCGCACCATCCGTTCTTGAGATACAGCGCCCTAAGGGACCGTACGGCATTTAGCGAAAAAAATATTTTGCCAGGGGGAGTGCCTAGCAAAACAATTTTTGACTTGGGGGGAGGGCCAAGCAAAAAAAAAATAGCTTGGTCTCGAGCAAAATTTGTCCCTTAAAATCCAAGAAACGGCGTTTCAGAGGGTCAAGATTTCAAAATTTTTCTGGACCTCCGCAAAGGAATCACCCAAGGTCGGCATTCGGGACACAGTGAAAATGCGAAAGGGGGAGGGCGGGGCTTATGTATCGCCCTCGAAAAACTTTTTCACTGACAGAAATGTTATTAACCTCTAGATTACTCTGCCAGCAAAATTTCCCCCTAGCTATTGCCCTCAAAAGATAAGAAATGGCGTTACAGAGCTCGAGGGTAAAGATTTGCAAATTTCCCTGGATCCCTTGACGTGACCGGCCTCGCGCCTTTGGTGACCGACATCGCCGTGATAATGTGTTCGTGGGGATTTAATTTTGTATTTCTAAATTGAAATGCCATTAGTTAGCTTTGTTTCCAGCAAAATATTTCCCTCAAACTGCAGGAA
>NC_049986.1:10389261-10442938 GCF_000003815.2 Branchiostoma floridae | reverse complement strand
GTGTTCGGACGTCGTTCTCAAAAATTGAAACCCTCGTGGGTTTTTTTTCTCATAGAAATGTCATTTAACCAGCAAATTTTCCCATAAAAATGCAATGCAGAAAATCGTGGCAAAAAAAAGCGTGGCATTTTTAAAAGATCTCCTGCAAGTCTGCGCTCTCATGCCCGCCGGCGGCTTGAGAGAGGCGACCGGTCTACCCCGCCATGGGAAAATCAGCATCACGCGTCGGCGCCCCCCTCCCCACTACAGTTTTGGTTAGTCGAATCGTGCTGTCATTTTGGTTGTTATTTTTCCCCCGATTTACCGTAAGTTATTACCCCAACAGAACCAAGAAAAAGTTCAAAATATATGTAAATTGAAAATAGTTTCCGTCAAGCCGCTCTGGCCCACGAGCTTGCAATACGTAAATTAGGGGGCGGGGCGCGCGCCGCTTTGTGGCGCAAATCTACTAGAAATCCAGGTACAAATGCTTTTTAGGTGTTGTTTGGATATCAAAACAATTATAACTTCTATAAAGCAAATACATGTATATATGCCTCTATTAAGCAGATATTTTGAGCCATTCAGTTTCCCTTTTTACTAGGGGTCGGAGAGATCTGCTTCGCTATGAAAATCATGAAAAAGCATGACGCAAAGCACATTTCCAAATGGGAGCGCAGCGTTTTATTGGCGTCTTGAATATTTTTTCAAAGTTGATAGGAGGGGGGAGGGCCTAGCAAAAAAATTTTGACCTGGGGGGAGGGCCTAGCAAAATTTTTTTGACCCGACCCTCTGGCGACCGGCCCTCCCCCCTCACTAAACGCCGTACGGTCCCTAAATCCCCAGCTTCCAAAAATTCCCACGCCCCTGAAAACCATACCTGCATACATGCAGGTAACTACGAAAGACCAAAGCGACACGTTGTCTACGCGGTGTGTGAGCAATGAACACGCCGGTTTTAGCAGTGCGCGAGTAGTGTAAACGCTGATGTAAGCAGTGAGAGAGCATTGCAGACGCTGGTGTATGTAGTGTGCGAACAGTGTACGCGCTGGTTTAAGCACTCCGCGATGCATACAATACCGTATTCACTGATAATCAAGACTTGGTTAATCATGTTAAGGACATTCTCTGTTACCACGGCCTTGGGCAAATATGGACGAAACCTGAGGCTTATAAATCAGATTATATTGCTAACCAACTGCGCACCAGGCTACAACATAAATACATACAGGAGTGGTTTAGTTCTATTGAAAACAGTTCAAAACTGTCTTTTCTTAGCAAATCACAAGAAAGTTATGAACAAGAAATGTACATTTATAATATAGATAACTTTGAGATTCGCAAAGCAATAACTCAGTTAAGAATTAGTGGCCATAAGTTGAATGTTGAAACAGGCAGATACTACAATGTAGCCCCTGACCAAAGGTTCTGTCCATTCTGCCCAAATAATATTGAAGATGAATTTCATTTTATAATGGAATGTTCTAGATACGCTAGTTTACGCAATGAATTATTCACTTTTCTCGAAGTAAGTACAACATGCTCTGTTCGCACACTACATACACCAGCGTGTGCAATGCTCTCTCACCGCTCACGACCACCGTGTGCATTGCTCGCGCACAATACACAACAGCGTGTGCATTGCTCACGCACTGCTTAAACCAGCGCGTACACTGTTCGCACACTACATACACCAGCGTGTGCAATGCTCTCTCACTGCTTACATCAGCGTTTACACTACTCGCGCACTGCTAAAACCGGCGTGTGCATTGCTCACACACCGCGTACACAACGTGTCGCTTTGGTCTTTCGTAAAAAACATAACCTTCTTGGAAGGTAATAATTACACAGTAAATTTTGCTAGTGCCACCTACATGGATCACATACCTTTCGTGATCCAACCTCAGCAGCGCAATGGAACCCTTCAGCCAACTGCAGCAGTCGCGGCACAGGGTCGTCCTGGTTGACGATGGTGAGGAGGTTTTCGGACAGGTTGTGCTTCTCCACGTAGTCGCGCATTTCTCGGTCGCCGAAATACGGGGCTCCGATGGCGATGGAAATGATATTTTCTGTATCACGACCGTGCCTTTTCAGGTCAGCAAGCAAGTTAAGGGTGACAATGTGAGCCACTGCACCTCCCATGCTGTGCCCACACACGACTATGCGCGTGCACTTGTCGACTTCCCTCCCGTATACGTATCTACGCAAAATAGGATTGATAGGGAAACAGGAGGCCAACTTCAGGAAGCCAGCGTGGCAATTCCCACCCATGGACGACTCGTCATCCGCGCACGGCGATTGCCAAAAGGACAGATCTGACAGTATATCTTCATAGCTCGTGGTGCCTGAGGAGAAAAGTTTCGTTCATGAGCAGCTCGAACGAAGAAGCTCTGATATGCCCCAGGATGTTACATATTACAATTATACTAAACTTTCTTCCAACACTAAAGTATACACGGATCAAATTTTAAACGACCACTGTCACCTCAAACGTGTCATGAAGAACGTTCCACGCTCACCGTTCGGCGAAGGCAGAAGTGCCCTTATGTACATGGCGTCCTTTATTTCTCTTACAAAGCAGTCCAATTCAGTGTCATGTATTTTGAGACGGTGTGACCCGGTGAGTCAATGTGTATGAGTTGAGAGACTTCCGACGAGAGCGAGCAGTGGCATTTGTGTTCAAGGAACCAGTAGTTCTCAAGGCGTTATGTCTCGCAAATGAAGAATTCTTTGCAAATCCCTTTCCTTAACTTCGTAGTTTTCCGACAAGGAATTCGGTATACCGCACAACGTGTTTGTCTTTTCAGTTTCGGAGGTTTTATACTTCGGTGCCACGAGAAGCTTTCGCAGTGTGTTAGCATGTTTGAAGCAGGTGGAGATTCCACGTGCATATGAAGCAAATGTTCAGCGCATGGGTTCCAAAACGATCTAAATGTATCAAAAGGTGATCCCAAAGAATGGGCGTTGGGTTATCAGTATATCGATTAAGTCGCGGCCAAATACCAATATTAGCGACAGAATGAGCGTTGGGTTATCAGTATATCGATGAAATCCACGGCCAAATGCCAGTATTTGCGATGGAATAGGCGTTGGGTTATCAGTATATCGATGAATTCCATGGACAAATACCAGTATTAACGACGGAATGAGCGTTGGGTTATCGGTATATCGATGAATTCCATGGCTAAATGCCAGTATTAGCCACGAAGCAGGCGTTCGGTTTATCATAAAGTCGGTGAACTTCGCGGTCAAATTCCAGTATTCGCGACGGAGCGGGCGTTGGGTTCATCAGTATATCGATGAATTCCACGGCCAAATGCCAGTATTAGTGACGGAGCGGCCATTGGTTCATTTGTAATTTGATGTATTTCACAGCCAAATGCCAGTATTAGGGGCGGAATGGGCGTTGCGGCTAAATCGAGGAATTTCACAGCTGTGGCGTTCACATCAACGCTAAGGGCACTGTTGTAAGTTTAGAATAGAGAGTAGAGTAGTGCTATAGAGAAAGGCAGTTGGAAAGGTATTACCCCCCACCCTAAAGGTTAGTGAACCAGCCCCAGTTGAGAGGGGAGAGGAGTCTGGGAAGAACTAGGTCAGACAGTATCCTATTTGTCCTGGTCATCTATCCGCCCTCCGTTATAAAGTGATGGGGAATCGTCGTCTGGAGCCTAAAGTCACCTATGCGCTGAGACGACCGCCTACAAGCGGGCGTCTAATTCCGCGCAAAGCAGAAAAACTTACCGAGGGCTGGGCGGGTGGGTCGCTTCAGGCTCCAGACGTGGTCGGAGGGCGGCCTGACGAGTGACGAGAGGCCCCTAATCTGCATACTTATACAATGGAAGGATCACGTGTCTAACATCCGGGCGAATAGGCGACCAGAATGAATATTATCCTATTTGTCCTGGTCATCTATCCGCCCTCCGTTATAAAGTGATGGGGAATCGTCGTCTTCCGCCTTTGCCCTCTCTGGCTTCAGAGCCTTTCCTTCCTGTCACCTAATATCTTCCTCCGATGACACTCTCCTATGATATCGTCTCGCTCCTTTTCCTGTTCACTCTTCCAAATCATCTCCTATCTTGTCCCTCTCAACAACTTGCCATCCTTATCTTCGCTCTTTCACCTTTCCTCTCCCCTTACTCCTCTTATCCCTTTCTCATTCCTCTCGACTTGTCCCTCTCACTTCATCTTGCCCTTCTCTGGACTTTATCACTACGTAAAGCCACACATTCCTAAGTATTCACTCTCGTTTACCCAACGCTAATCTACCCACTCTAATCTTACACAGCGCTCAAACCATGAAGAGGAACCAGACATAACTAAAACCGTGCTCTGTACTGCCTCTGGTAAATCAGCACTATGCGATACAAAATCATTTGTGCACAAACGCATAACATGCTGCTCACTTCTGTCCTCACAGCCCGTTTCCCGCGCACACTCCTTAGCCAGGCCTCAGTCCGGCCCAGGTTCTTACGCACTTCCGCCTAACAAATCATCCAGCCTTCCGCGGAAACCCATCGCACTGGATTAAGTCACAAAAAGTAGATAAAACGTACAAGACTTCTCGGATCGTCCAGCTTTCCGCGGAACCCCTTCGCACTGGATGTCGTCACAGTGTGTCACGAAAAACGTGCACAATTTTTTTTTTTTTGATCGCCCAGCTTTCCGCGGAAACCCTTCGCGCTGGAAAATGCCACACCGGCTAAAACAACTGCATACTTTCCGAATCATTCAGCTTTCCGCGGCACCCCGTCGCACTGAATGATATTCCACCGTACTGAGAAAGGATACACCGTCCTACACCTTCTCGGATCCCCGCACTGGAATAACGTTAGAAACAAACGGGTAACTCAACGTGTTATTCACAAGGACGTCAGGCTAACACAGGGTTACTCGAATAATTCCGAACAATCCAGCATTCCGCGGCACCCCATCGCACTGGAAAACGAATTTCACAGATTAAGAGAGGAGGGGGGGAAAACCTGCCTAACAAAGGAAGCCAAAAGACTCACAGTCCGTTCCTTGAGCTGCCGGTGAAGTTGGATGAACTGGCGGGCTGGGCGGTGTTAGGGACCGGAACGCCAGCCGGGCCTGATCCTCAAACTGCTGTTCCTCATAGTGCTGCGCCCTGAAGCCACCTCCTCGGATTCTCTGGTATCTGTTTTCAACAACTCTAATCGGTGAAAGAAACAAGGTTCACACACAAAAAAAAAACATCACAGCCTAACAGGTTCCCTGGCGCGTCTTGACCCCTCTCTGCTGCTGTAGCTTGTGCATGCCACCGACGGGTCCCATGGCCGCACATCTGGCGAGGTTGATGGTGGCGTGTCCCGTAGCTGGCAGTGGTGTGTCCCGCGCATCCCTGTTATCGGAGGGGGAGAGCGTCAGACCTGTATGAACAACACGTGAACCATGAGATGGTGGGGAAAGACGGGCGCCCGGCAACAGGTCCGGTCCCAGACAGACAAGTCTAAAACAAACGCATCTTCCACACCGCCCAGCCTCCACATGCGAGCGAGCCGCGTTACGGGAGGTTATCTGGGCCACGCGTGTCCACAACTCAATCACCACGCCTTACAGGTGCACACTCATACACATGCAAACTAAACAAATGGTAGCAGGAAACCCCATACACAGCCTCGACGTTCAATCTAGGAAAGCAAAAGAAAAATTCTACCTGGCCACAAAAACGGAAAATGACACCCAAATCGTACCAGCTGCAGCCTTCCAAGCTCAGATGGGTTGGCTGAACGCTACGCCAGGCTCTCCCAGAGGGGTGACAAGTAATCCTGAAAACAAAGAACCAAGGGGGGTCGCCATCTTGCCTCCTGGATCATGCCCTCGTCGTCCTCTGTTCCTGCCTGAAATATTCACGAAAATCAAAAAATGACATAAAAATCTGGAAACTCTCGTTCTGCTCCACGCCTTAGCAATGAATGCCAACACCCACAGCTTTCCTTCGCAGAGGATTAGGATGGATACAAAAAACATGGCGTGGACAAAAGAATTCCCATCTTGCCATGTGGGCACCAACTATCTGCTTGGAGCAGCTGTCGGATCCTGCTAAAAACGTACACAAAGTCAGGAAATCACACAAAAATCACTCAGCTCCAAGCGGAGCAAAACGCCAATGTGATCTAAAAGCGTCCTAAACTCGACCCGGCCTAGGATAAAAGGGAAGAAACTGTAAAACGAGAAAAAGGTGTAAGGCAGCCATCCTCTGCACTAGGGTCTTTCCTCCCCCGTCGCTAAAAGCTCATACATACGAATAAGCGACAGAAATGCAAAATTAAAACGATACAGCCGGCAATCAGAATTCCATGCGTGCTAGAAGAAAATCACAAACGGCGAAAGAATATGTCAAAAATGTCGCTCCGAAGCTCTTTAATACGCAACATACACGAGAAAATTTTTAAAATACGGGAGAAGCGCAGAAAATGTACCAACCGACCACTGGAAACCGACACCAAACCTTCCGTGGAAAGAACAAACGTCAACCTGACGGTAACCACGCCGTGACCGCCGGAGTCCTCGGGCTGCCTCGTGCCACCCTGCGGCGTCCAAACGCAATCTTGCCGCCGGGAAGTTTTGTCTGCTTTGCGGTAGGAGCCGTAGCTTTCAGCTCCAGACGTTCGGAGGCGGCCTGACGAGTGACGAGAGGCCCCTAATCTGCATACTTATACAATGGAGGGATCACGTGTCTAACATCCGGGCGAATAGGCGACCAGAATAAATAGTGAGACGGGTTGAGAGATCCAGGAAAGGAAGTCTGGACCGGAGGTCCGGGGAAATGCATATGTCTGGATCTGGAAAGATTGTAACCGTCTAGGAGAGATTGACGAATAAACAATTGTGAACTGCATCAGCGTCTCGGCACCTTCAATCGGAAAAGAACCTGAATCTAGCAGGCACAACCCAAGAGAGCAAGAATTATCCGGAATGTCGTCAGAATGAATATTCGTTTTTATTCCTGGCAATTTCTGGCAATTCATGGTGTGTTCTAGACATTCTCACTGCATTCCAGATATTTGTGCCCGTTCCTTTGGCTGGCCCGAAAATTTTTAACATACTAAAAACTGTCTAGGTGCATTCGAAGTGAAAAAATATCGAATAGCATTCAAAGTGGATTCTAAGTGGATTCTAACTATTCTAACTGCAGTATGAACGCATTCTACGACATTTCAACATTATTCGAAGCTTTCTTATGTCATTCGATGGAGAAACGAAACGGCAAGCCACTTCGAATCATGCCAGAATGTGGCCAAAAGAATATCTGGAATGCAGTGAGAATGTCTAAAATACACTGCGAATTCCCAGGAATAGAAAAGGATTTTCATTCTGACGGCATTTGGGCTCATTCCTTCTCGTGTGAAGGGGATATAAGGTCCATTTGGAATTCCTACCAGAAAGGCCCTAAATGTGGCACGAATTTTGCAAAGATTTCATTCCGGCTGGTTCTGCTTGATTCCTGCTAATTCGGTTTCAGTGTGAAGGCCCTATAAGTATAGTATATACCGCCTCCGTACGAACTCGTACGGAATCCGACGGATTTTGGAGCACGCAGACACGCCGTACTGAGAACTTTACGTGCAGGCAAAGCTTTGTCAGCCATTGGCTGCGGATTCGGTCCTCGTATGAGCCATTACGGGCGACGATCGTGCCTCGTACAGCGAGGAAGGACACCCTACGTACGTACGCAGAACGTGTAAGTAGGGCCTGCATACGGTAACGTGGTAATCGCACAGAGTTTGCACGTGCAACTCACTTGCCACTATCGCATGCGCAAGGAACGATGTACGCAACCGGCTCACGGCCAGGCGTGGGATGGAAACCACATCATTACACCTAGTGCAACCATGCGAGTTATGTGCGTTGAGCCGTACTCCTTCCTGCTCTTGTCATTCCTTCCCCACGTTTTCAGAAAAACGTGGCAGAAGTGAAGTTAAAAAAAAACGGACAGGCAAATAGCATTTACAGCGGGTTGTGCCCTTAGCTTTATTAATAAAATAATGAATATCACAGCTGTGGAAAGAGCTGATCTATCCCAGAAACGAGAGAGCTGACCTATCCCAAATGGACTCCATCCCAAAAGCACTTTTAGGATAGAAGCACACCTGGGATAGGCCTGCATCCTAAATGTGCTTCTATCCCAAAAGCGCTCTATAGCTAAGCCAGGACGAGCGCATCCTGGATATCCCAGACGCGCTCCTTTGTCGCCGTCAATCATGGTGATTGACAGGACCGCAAGCGATGATTGTTTACGCCCTCTGGTTTCCATTTTTGATTCGACCTTTTATTACAGCTTGACATCATTGAAAGCGTTCTAGTGACTAATAGCAAAGCAATGACATTGACAACATTGCACAAATTGAATTAGATGTCCTCGTTAAGCAACTTTACACAGCACAGTAAGGCGCTGTTTGCGAAGCAGGCAGTTCTACACCTGGACATACCCACACATGAAAGATGTTCGTCCCGCAAGAATAGTAGATTATCTTCTATCCTAAAAGCGCTTCTGGGATTTCCAGAACACGTCGCAAGCGCAGGAGTGCATTCTGTATATCCTAAAAGCGCTTTTGGGATAGAAGCACATTTGGGATAGATCTATCTGCATCCAAATGTGCTTCTATCCAGAATGCGCTCCTTCGCTTGCGACGTGTTCTGGATAACCTAGAAGCGCTTTTAGGATAGAAGCACATTTTGGATGCCGGTCTATCCTAAAAGCGCTTCTATCCTAGAAGCACTTTTAGGATAGACAACAATCTAGGATACAACACATCCCCAATGAATCACCAGGCCATACCGGTACCGTTTCACTGGACAAAGTCAAAACACGACAACTTTGTAAGAGGTATAAAGGAGACCATATACATAAGGGCTCGCCAGCCATCACTGAACAGAGACGGATGAAAATTTGATCCATGTATACCTGTGTTGGAAGAAGGTTTGTTGGAAGAACATTGTTCTATATATGGGTACTACCAACTCAGATGGGTTTCAGGATGTTAACACGGTGTACTCCATAGCGAAATATATATACTGCTTTATATTTCATCTACGTTATATCCATCGGAGAAAACATACATTTCAATGAAAAATAAGTTCTTTAAAAACAAAGTTCATCAACAGCCTGTTATTACCATCATTAAAGTTGAAGAACGGCTCGCACATGTAGTTAAGTAATGCATACTATAGTACTGAAACAAACAAGAATACATCACCTCATAATGTCACCTTGAAATTACATGTACATTGCAATCCAAATGTCATTACCTCTTTAACCCGAATGTCAGTAACAATATAAATTTAGATATATGAAATTAACATTTTACCGTTTTCAACTACTTCGTGTATATGCCGGTACAAGGGCACTGTCATTGTACAAGGGCACTGTCATCGTTTGCTTACAACTTACCTCTAAACGCTATGAAGAGCTCGCTCTTATCGTCCGTCTCAGCTGCAGCCAGCATGTAGGTGAGCCTCCCGTACTTGGACACGCAGACTTCCCCAAAGTTGTGCAGAACAAGGTTTTCTCGTTTGTTGAGAAACTGCAAGACCTTCTCGGGTTCGTCCTGGTAGATGGCCTGACAGCACACCATGGCCCGCTGGATGTCTACCTCATTGTTCTTAGCCGACGGGTTGGTTGACTGTGAGGGTGCCTCTGCAACTTGGCATGAAACAATGACTGATATGAACATGACGTATAACGTTTATTGTTCAGCAGTTTTATTTTTCTTTATTTTCATAACTTATAGATTTAATTTTACATTTTTGCGCTTGCAAAGTTTGCAATCTTTATTGGTCTACACATTTGAAAGAGAAAAAAGAGGGAAACAGAAACTAAAAAGCAGTAAACAGAATGAAAACTAGAAAGGTAACATTTGCAAGCAAATGCAGAATGTTACCTTTACATGGTTAGCCTAGCATTTCTACCTGGAAGGGTAAACTGATTAAGTTGCAGATGATGACACAGGATAAGTCAAGAAGGTAAAGGTGAATTTTGATAATTTTTTAATATATTTAACGTTATGCATCTTGAGCAATTTACACAACGTCCCATATTTTTCCAACAGGGTTTCTCATCATTATCTCAGTCCCATAGCTACCAGTCACAGGGGCAGTCCCTCCACAAAGGTTCTCCATTTCTGATGGTCGTCAACAGGGTTTATTCGACGACATTCAGCGTGCGGGAGGCGGTGGTCTGAGGGAGGGTCAGGGCCTAGGAATTTTATTTCGGCTTGGGGAGGACCAGGGAGAACTTTCTTGGCTTGCGGAGAGAGAGCCATGGAAACTTTTTTTCCTTCAACAATATGTATTCAAATGTTAAAAAGAATAAAGCTGTGGGAAATTCATAATCTCCGACTTGGTGCAGAACGCGCGCCGTGAAGTTCATTTGATAACATGTACATAAGAATGATTTTAAGTTAAATTTTGCGTAAACTCGGCGCGTGAGTATAGACAAATTTTGCACAAATCTCCTGAAATGTCTTTAGATCATCATACTTAAATATCTAAAGTGAATTATAACATGGATCTTAAGTGATCTACTAATTATATATGTAACATCAATAATCTCTGAGTCTGAGGTGTTGACACATTAGGTATTCAGGTGACATTATTGATAAGGCCTCTACAACACGTGTTTTTGTCATTGTTGTCTGATAAACATATTCACGCATATGCAGATACAGGAATCGTGGGTAATATGTCAAAGATGAAGGCATTTGAGTTGTTAATAGTTCTCGTCTCTATCACTGTCTTCATTTGCATAACAATATGTCCAGAGGTGTTTTGTTTATGTTTCATGTCTCAAGAGCATGGTCCTACTTAGCTTCATGTCAGAAGCGTCCGAACGTTCACCAATGACATGTTACCCGCAATTCGTTGCTGCACATGTGTACTCAGAAACGTGAACGTGCTTAATGCTTTCTTTCGATATGTTGGGTTATAGGAGGGCCTGCATGCCTTTTTCCGTTAAGCGTTACGAGCCATTTTAATTCACTGTTAATTGTTACTGACCCGCTCTAATTCACCGTTAATCGTTACCGGTATATTCTTCGTGAAGCGTTATTGGTCGTTTTAATTCAACGTTAATCGTTATTTGTTATCCCGAATTCACCGTTAAACGTTACCAAGAAATGTCAAGTCACGAAGTCAAATGCCAGACAGAGTCCCTGAAAAATTATGCGGGAAATGGCGTTTCAGAGGGTCCAGATTTCAAAATTTCCCGGTCCCCCGGCCTTCGGCACTGGTAGTAAAAATATGTCGCGGAAGCGTCGCCCTCAAAAACCCTTTCACTCATAGAGATCTCAGTGTCAAATTTCGCTTAGTTTCAGGCACAAAATATACAAAATCGAATGCAGAAAATGAGGTTTCTCCGGACCTCCCTTGCGATGCGTCGGCTTGCGCCCTTGGCGCTCACGACAACATGGCGAAAATATGTCGGGTGCGTGGATCGTCGCCCCCCCCCCCCCAAAAAAAACTTTTCTTATAAAACTTTGATGTCATTTAATTAAGCTTCCTCCGCCAGCAAAATTTGTCCTCAACATGCAGGATATTGCGCTTCAGACAGTCAAGATTTTGAAATTTCGCCGGATTTATTTTGCAACGTCTCGTGCCTTCCGAGCTCGAAATGGTCAAAAAGATGTCGGGGTGGAGGTCAAAGCTCTAACCATGAATCTTGACGAAAAATGCCATTAAGCTAGCTTAAATCAGTCTGCCGAAATATGCAGGAAATAGCATTTCAGAGGTTCGTGATTTAAAAATTTTCCCGGGGAGCATACCCCCGGACCCCCATAGGATGCGTCGCGCCTTCGGCGCTCCATGTGCTGAAAATTTTGTCTGCAATATCATATCTCCCCCCCCCCCCATAAGAAATTTACTGTCGCCGTCTGTGTAGCGAGAACACTGCCCCATGGGAAGCAAATATCAATGACGCAGCGGACATTATCCCTGTCATTCACCCGGGTTCTGGGCACCTTTTCCTTCTCACAATGTCATTTATAATAATTAGTCAGATATTTTCACCCATTGAGACACCCTAATCTAGCGTTGTACGAATAGGACTGCGCGACAATCATTACAGGTATGCTTTGTAAACCCTCCTGAATTTACCGTTAAGCGTTACTAGGCCTCCTGAATTTACCGTTAAGCGTTACCATGACCCCCCCCCCCCATGCAGACCCTCATAAAGAGTTGAAGTTCTTACTTCCCATCCTCATGGTGAGCAAATACCATGCTATCTGCTTACCTGCTGCGTCACCGGCATCTTCATTGAGTTGAACCTCATACACTGCTCCTGGTTCCAGGTTTGAAAACTGGCTGTCTACTCCCTTCCCCTTAAAGAGAACCACCTGGTGCGTCTCTTTGTTTATAAGAGCGTTCGGAAACCGTGGAAGCTTTAGAAACTGTTTCAGGTATCTCTGGGTTGCACCCTCCAGCTCGAGCTCAACCTCCGACCCCGTAACTGGATAGACGAACACCGCTTTAGGGCTGGACTCGGGGCTTCTCGCTGTTGCCATCTTGAGTGCGATGTAGTCCCTGCATTCAAATAGAGTATAGAAGTAACTTAATGCTACGATCACCTTTTCAGCGGTGCACGTCAGGGATGCAACTGCCCCGACCGGGCTCCGTAGCCACAAATTTGTCCCGATGGGCTGTCTGATACGAGAGGTATCTCTCAGTGTTTGCACAGTAGTCGAGACACCCTACATCTACTTTTGGGATTAGGTCATCACCATAATTATACGAAACCATTAGGCTCGTCCTATATACATTCTGTAAACAAGCAAATGTTGCTCTATGGAAATAAACCAGTCTACTACTATTAGAACTACTATTGTATTCTGTGCACACAAAAAAGCCAACCTACATCTGTTTGGTTTCAATAACAAAATGTATGCAAATAAAGTCATTTATTGAATTAGTGCGATAATAGATTTGTTTTGTGAAACTTTTGGACATAGAATGAAACATGCGCAATTGTTATTGACAAAATCAGTTTTGTTTATTTTTGTGAAATAGCTGTCATATGGAAGGTTTGATCCACAATCTTAATAAGTATACCAAAATGGACAACCTTCTGTACTAGTAGAGTTGCCAACCTACATCAGATTCTACTTTTTTGGTTCACCGTACGGATACAGTAACTGTTCTGATGTCACCGAAGATGTCATTGTAAGTTTAAAATCTGATTCATAGCAATAGAAGGAACTAGAGTTCCACGAACACATACCTTTACCAAATAAACCAGGTTTGTTATGCAGAATGATGTCTGTAGACAAATGCGTTACTCATTTCATTTTGTTTTATAACAAGACAGACCTGCAGAAAGTAGATTGGAATGAATGAGATTTCCCTAACATTGCTTGGCACAGTACAATAAGTATTGCCCCTACAGCATTAAATTACAATAACCACTGAGAGAATCAATATACTATACAGGACTGTTTCAGAACTGCAATCTTCCACATTGAATAAGATAAACAAATGCAACTCAACTCTAAACTAAGGGGCTCCTTATCAAACATGACCTTTGTTTCCCCGACCCATACCCACCTACCAAATATCATCAGGATCCATCCAAGGCTTCTCCAGTTATGCTGTTAACACACACACACACAGACACACAAACACACCCAAAACATAACCTTAACCCTCCTGACAAAGTTAAAAATGCCTGCTATCCCCAGGAACAAGTTGCTAGGGGGCCCTAACATATGTCACTTCTTCCTAAGCACAACACCTATTTAACTTTTAAAAATCAGGACCATACAAGTTCCTGACTATTCGTTCAAGTCTCCGACCCCTAACCAACTAAGCTCAAAAGATATAGCAGAAAGTATGTCTATAGAAGCTAGGCATCTAAGTAGATCATATTACATGACACAGATTATACAACAATGTTTAAGAACTGAAATCTTTCAAATTTAATGAGGAAAACAATTGCAACTCTAAACTACACTGTACTGCAATGTACAGAACTACCCGGAATAGGACTCTGTAGTAGGAGCGGTGAATTTGGTGAATAGATGTAGGAGGAGCGGCTCTGTATTTTTTTCGACTACTAGTATATCTCCGCGACTCGACCTCTGCTTGGAGAGTATCAATTTACATGCGTTTCGGCATTCCTCGGTATTCTCCGGGTGGAATCGGGAAACAGCCTGTTTTGATGTGCAGGGGATTCCCCTAAGTTGGGGAGGGTTGAAGCTGTAGTTTGGGAAGTTTCTGCCTTATTTTTTTCCCCTCAAAATCACAATTTATTGATTGCCAATTACGCTGAAGAACCTAGAAGGGGTTGTGACACCACTGAGGAAGAGATTGACGATGTTTCTACCACTGGAAGTTGATGAAAACTTCGTCATTTTGACTGCCATTTGCCGGTCCTGTACCATGTGGTAGTATTTACAAACCTTTGTTTTCTTTGCTGTGAAAAAGGAGTAGGTGGGTGTTTTTTGGTGTTTATCATAAAGGACTGAGGGCCATGAGTGTCTGAAATTGTTTTCAAATTATTGATCCAGCCAAATTTCTGCTTTGTATTTGTTGTTTTTTTTCGCCTATGGGGGAGGGCAGCATGTTCAGACATGTATGTAACACTTTGAGGTAGCAAAGTCTGTTTTGGTTTTCCTCCAACTCATAATTTTGGTGAAATCTTCCTGGTCAAACATTAGGGGAACACTGATAAGGCCCATCTTTTTACAACTGGTCAAGGCTTTAGGTACTATCTTTGCTAGCAAGAATAAAACAGTTACAGTCACTTACATACATTGTTTTATGTTAACGTTTTTATTGATTCAGGAAGAATAGCAAGGCATTCTAGCCTAGTTTTCAGTGACTTAGTTATTTTAGACTTTGTGGGTGATGTTATATACATTTCAAATATTTTTCGAGACTTCAAAGAAAATTTTTTTCTGTCCTTTTGTGCAGTATTATTCCTTACAAACTAGATACAGTCTTTATCTTGATATATTCATATTCTACAGGTTCTTAGCTTTTCAAAAATGTATAGTTTTATTCATATTCTACATATTTTATTCATATTCTACATATTTTATTCATATTATACAAAAATGTATAGTTTTATTCATATTCTACAGGTTCTTAGCTTTTCAAAAATGTATAGTTTTACCTATCTAGCATTAATATAAGTATCTGAACATCCCCAAAACAGTTCGTAGGTTGGTGCGCTTGAGGATCGACAATTTTAGCTAGGATTCCTGTATGCGTCGAAAATTTTAGCACGTCCTCTAAGGGACACTGTTTCAACTTTACAAATATGTCCCTGGTCCTGCATAATTATAGAAATATTTATAAAGTGGAACTTGATACTTCTGATAGTTTCTAGATAATGATAACAGCATTCTACCATTATTTACCATTCTTTAAACCCTATCTAAGCATTGCAGTAGTACTGTTCTGGGCCACCAGGATCCTCCCCCATGCATTTACAGGACGTTGGTCTCCAAGGCAGAGACCTTATGTCTGTCATGTGCTACAGAGACATCTGGAGAGACTTCATAGTGTCACCTGATATAATGAACTGAACCATTCCCTACCATTTTTTGAAACATCTTGTAAATGGGTCAGTGGTCTAGGAATACAGTGGAAGCCAGTTAATTGCACCTCGGATAAACGCACACTTCGGATAATTGCACGGAATCCCTAAATCCCAAACCGTCGCCCATTCATTCCATTGTTAGTGACTTCGCTTATCTGCACAACAAAAAATCACCAACGCCGGATAATTGCACGACAATTTGTCAAACATCGTCGGCAAATTGACTGAAAATGCGTGTTAAAATCGTCAGACACGGTACAAATAAGCTGATAATGGCCTTTGTGAAGTCGCTTTACTGACAACATGTATGACATTGTTATTGGGATCAAAAGAAAGCGATATTGTGGGGTCAGCACCATGAAGAGACGCCCGCCCGCTTGAAAGGTCGTCAAAAGCCGGCATTACGATTTGGCAGACAACTTGCTTTGACATACAGTACTCAATAACAAATGTTCTCTATCTGTCCATTGTCTAATTACGTAATTAGGGTCGCGGGGAAATACTTATGCAGTGGTTTTATGTTCTTGGCAGCCAGTCGGAAACAACACAGCGACTCGGGGCCTACAGACGGACATAACACTCGCCTTCGGCGGTGCGCATGCAGTGCTTTAGTTTTGTGATAAGGACGCTACATAACGTATACAGTAACTTACTTTTAGTTTTGATTTCAAGTGCATTGCAGAACGATGTTTCGTGAAGACATGTATATGACGTCCGGAGCACAACAGCTAGGTACAGCACTACTGTGGCACGTAAATAAACTGTGCGTTGTACTACCTCCCATACCACCTCTCGGCCCCCCCGCCCGTGGTGATGCGGTCCAAATGACCAACTCCGCATTATCGCACACGCCGGATAATTGCACGAAATTCGCTGGCAAATTGGGTGTGCAATTAAGCGGCTTCCACTGTATAACAATTCACACATCCTTGCAAAGAATGGTTGGCTGTCATGCAACAATAGCCCACCAGAAAGGATTCACCAGTGCCCAGCAGTGGAATCAAAAAAATATACAGAGGCAACAATAGGGCTTACTTTTATAGAGGCAATATACTAGTTCTACCACTTGGCAACATTGGAGTGTCTTGACAAAAATGCCCTGCATTTCCACAGAACTTTTGGACAAAAATGCCTGCAGAAACAAGCCGCTAGGGGACTCAAACATATGTCACGTCTTCCTAAAAACAACACCTTTCTAACACTTAAGATCGTTATCATACATGTTCTGTACCATTCCTTTCCCCAATCCCTACCCAACTAAACTCAAAAGATATGGCACGAACTCTGTCTATAGAGGTTACACATCTAAGTAGAAGAAATTACAGGACACAGAGTAAATCAAAAACCTGGAGAACTTCTCTTTCTTTAAGAGTCATATGTTTCAAATAGCACATACTATCTTTTATCACTGATATTCTGTCGTAAACAAGTCAAACTAATGTCCATACATAAAAGAGTCTGAATTCATGTATATCTTAACTGTCTGCAACTTCTAGGAGCAAAAGACCACTAGGGATCTACCTGACTTAAGCAGGGCTTAAGAAAAGGCATTATATAACTTTACTCTTTAGGACAACACAGACGTGCAGAAAGTAGATTTCCCTAACATTGCTTGGCACAGTACAATAAGTATTGCCCCTACAGCATCAAATTACAATAACCACTGAGAAAATCAATATACTATACAAAACTGTTTAAGAACTGCAATCTTCCACATTGAATAAGATAAACAAATGCAACTCAAATGTAAACTACACTTTACCGCAGTTTACTGTACTAGACAGAGTCTATAGACACCATCAGTAGTATCAAACTATCCTTTCCTCTCTTATCGTTTCAATACCTTACATGTCAATCTTACCTGTCAGTTAGGTCATACACAGTTGCTTGCAGACCACAAGACCTTCCAGTTAATAATCCAGTGTTTTCAAATATCTCCTGCCCCAAAACAAACTTGCTTGACTCTAGCTCTGTGCTTAGGCTAAGAAACAGCTGCCACCTGACCTTAGGGCACCCCCCTTCACCTCAACATCGGATCAAGTGATTGACAGCGTCAACTGTGCTGTGGTGGAATCAACCAAACCAGGCTGGGGGTTGCAATGCTTCAGAAGTTTTTGACAATAATGCCCCGGCTATCCCTAAACTAGCCGCTAGGGGGCCCAAACTTATGTCACCAACTCCTGAGCACAAGAGCTATCTAACACCAAAAATTCGTGACCATACCATGTTCAGAAGATGAGAAAACACACCCGGAAGTTGCACTGCAGTACCAAGGGAAGCCGCTAGGGGGCCCATCATCGAACTCGACCTCCGTTTTCCAGACCCCTACCCACCCGCCAAATATCAGCAGCGTCCGTCAAAGTCTTCTCGAGTTATGCTGTTTACGGACAAAAGTTTGCAAGTAAACCGGCGCCTGCACTTCCAGGAAAGCCGCTAGGGGGCCCAAACTCGCAGCAGTCACTCTCTGCTTTAAGGGGTCCCTACCGCTCAAAAATCAAGACCGCAGCATGTCCAGAACGCGAGATATCGAGCATGGAGGGTCCGTTGCAGTACCTTAGCAAGCCGCTAGGGGGCCCATTATCGAACTCCCCCTTCTTTCCCCAGACCCCTACCCACCCACCAATTATCAGCCGCATCCGTCGCAGTCTTCTCGAGTTATGCTGCTCACAAACGGGGGGAGAACACACAACCGGACCGAAAATATTACCTTAGCCATTCTGGCAAAGGTAATAAGAAACCACTAGCAAAAACAATATGTCTTCCCACATAATCCGGGAAAACATAATCACAACCTGGGTTGTTTTGTTCTTGTGAGCACACAGCTCGTTCGCCAAGCACGCAGCCCATTCGCTGTGAGCACACAGCTCCTTCGCTGAGCGCACTGCCCCTTCGCTGTGAGCACACAGCTCCTTCGCTGAGCGCACTGCCCCTTCGCTGTGAGCACACATCTCCTTCGCTGAGCGCACTGCCCCTTCGCTGTGAGCACACAGCTCCTTCGCTGAGCGCACTGCCCCTTCGCTGTGAGCACACAGCTCCTTCGCTGAGCGCACTGCCCCTTCGCTGTGAGCACACAGCTCCTTCGCCGAGCATGCAGCTCATTCGCTATAACAAGTTTTGTCCCAATGGTCCTTCGTACTTTAGACGGTCGGAGGCACAACGGCTACGTACCAAATATCATCATAACCCATCAACAGATTGTGCAAGGCCAAATTTAAACCACCTAAGCGTCAATTTGTCACCTGCCTAAAATGAACACCAAAGTATTTCCAGGTCAAAGATGTAACACAAAACAGCCAAAAACACTAAAATTACTTGAAAGGCGGACATTTGCTTGGGTGCAAATACAGCATATTTCAGCCATACCCATTCCCACGCAACATTGGACTGTTCCAAGTCACCCCTGCCCAAAAATGGAACATTTTAACAGTAACTTAACCCCAAAAGGAAAATAATATTGTTACATGATTCCAGGTCAAAACGGAGCTTGCCCAATATGCCTCGGGCCCATGTGGAAGAATATACTCTTCCACAGGAGCCCCTATGCATAACGAATTGGCTATTAGAATCGCGGCAGCTCCTATTTTTCCGAAAGTGAGAAAAAACAACGCACCTTCCATTCAAAAAAATTTCATCGTGAAATTAAATGAAGCCATTCAACAGTTTCCACTACAATAACTAGGTCTAAGTACCGTTATAAGCTCCTTGTGAACTAGAAGTACCTACATTTGCTCGGGTAAAAAAAATACATCACTTTTCTTTCCAGTACAGTGAGAGAAATGTTGCCACTATAGACATATGGCCACTATAGAGAAAATGCTGATCTATTGACAAAGAGCAATAAGTTACACATAATTTAAGTACCCACTGATCTTTATTCATATAAAAATTGCACATGTAAGCCAATTGTTTAGATTTACAGTTTGAATAATTATGACAAGAAATATTGATGAGAAAAT
This sequence comes from Branchiostoma floridae, assembly GCF_000003815.2. Classification (NCBI taxonomy): domain Eukaryota; kingdom Metazoa; phylum Chordata; class Leptocardii; order Amphioxiformes; family Branchiostomatidae; genus Branchiostoma; species Branchiostoma floridae. The sequence continues at coordinate 10,423,450 of NC_049986.1, read as the reverse complement.
AATCATTTTCGCCACTGTCAAACCTACGAATCAAAACTAAACGCAAACTGGCCAATTTTCCCGCGTTATGTTTTCCGCCAAGTAACATTTTCTCGATTGTCTCAACTAACCCTAGGACTAACCCTACCAAAGTCAACTCTGCCAAAAATGATTGATATCGCCATGCCGAATGTTGGTTAATTCAACGTGTAAGACTTGTATTGAACTAAGGTTCAATGCATGCGTACCGTCCGATACCGCTCAAATGACCCTGTCTGAACTCCAAATCCTAGCAAACTACATTTTAAACCAGGCACACCTCGGCGCTGATTGGCTGGCTCATTAAACTCAATTAACTCGCTAAAGCCCAGCCTACGGCAGGTGTGTGGGGTCACTGGAGTTCACGGGAGGAGGCCGAAAGAAAACCAATTTCCCCTCAGAAAAGTGCTGAAATTAAGCATTATAAAGTAGTTTATGCCCAAAATTTTACTTGGATCATTTTACCAACTATATAATGCCTATCTACACCAAATTTCAGGTCATTCCTTTGTAATACCAGGTACAATGGGCCAAAATATGCCGTTTTGGTCAAAACATGACCTTTAAACCTCAATAAAATCATTTTAGAGGCAGATATTAAAAAAAATAAAGATAAACGCAAACTGACCAATTTTCCCGCGTTTTCCGCCAAGTAACATTTACTCGATTGTCTCAAGTAACCCTACCAAAGTCAACTCTGCCGAAAATGATTGATATTGCTATGCGGAATGTTGGTTAATTCAACGACAAAGACTTGTATTCTAACGTTAAATGCATGCGTACCGTCCGCTACCTCTCAAATGACCCTGTCTGAACTCCAAATCCTCACAACCATTTTAGACCGGGCAAAGGGTGACATGTGGCCACTGTAAGGCTTTAATATGCATGTGTTTCTGTATATACGACATTGGAAGCCAGCTTATGAATATTAATTAGCATTCGTCTTACTCGGCGCTTATTGGCTGGCTCTTTAAATTCAATTAACTCCCGTTTAAGCGCAGGCTGCCGCAGGTGTGTGGGGTCACTGGAGTTCACGGGAGGAGGCCGAAAGAAAACCAATTTTCTCTCAGAAAAGTGCTGAAATTAAGCATTTTAAAGTAGTTTATGCCCGAAATTTTACTTGGATCATTTTACCAACTATATATAATGCCTATCTACACCAAATTCCAGCTATTCCATTGTAAGACCAGGGTTCAGGGGGCCAAAATATACCGTTTAGGTCAAAACATGACCTTTAAACCTCAATAAAATCATTTTAGAGGCAGATATGAAAAAAAAAATGAGAAAGAAGCATCAAGGTATTGGCCTACTCTCCCCCTGTGCCGAATTTCAGGTCATTCGGTCCAGGAATGGCGGAAATGAATTTTTGAAGATTTGACAGGAGAAAGAAAGAAAGAAAGAAGAAACATTACGGATACAATATATTTCACCATACTATGTATGGCTGAATAATAACAAGGCCAACAGCAGTAGCACGTTTAACAACAAGGATGCCCAAATCCAACCCGACAGGACACCACCACGAACCCATGTACCAGGTATCATCGCAATCACACGTTTCGTACTGGAGATATATCACCTGAACACCCAAAGTACGCACACAGTTTCAAATGCTACGATAAACTATACCTCCATTGTTTAGAGGTGATGAAGTCTAAAGTTGTTGTTTTTTTCTTCTATTTTGCTTTTGGACACGGACGAGGACAATGCACTGCACTCAAGTTTTTGTAACTTATATCAACAGTACCACATACACGGTAAAGACAAAAGGCAAAGGTAGTCTTTTACCTCCCCGACCGAAGTCAAGAACCCATTTTTACTCCTAGGTGAAGTGAGGAAGGTCGTGTCAAGTGCCTTTCCCAAAGGCACAACGTCGGGGGCACGGTGAGGATCGAACTCAGAACCTATATTAGATTCCGAGCCGATCGCTCTACCAGTTATGCACGCTACTGTTACAGTAGTGTGAGGTAAACTACCATTGTCTGTGCTGTCAAAGACAAAGTTCAACCTCTCCATGGGTTGGGGCAAAATATAGGAGGGCGGTACAAAACAGTACAGTTTGCTTGCAAATAGGAATCGTTATGACGGAAAGAGACGCGTATTTAGAGGAACTAGAGGTAGATGTAGTTCTAAAATTTATACTATGCGCTCTTGAAGCTTCATGGTCGAAAGATATGTGGTCATGGCATTGGTGTAATTGTAACAACACCTAAAAACCTGTCCTTGACAGCATGTAGTCCCGGCTAGCAGCACCTCCGTCTTAGAATATGCTAGCCTGAACTTCGCGGAAGAGAAGTTCGTAGTGAAGTATCGAAACTTAGCTTTGGGAAGCGTTGACTGTACAAAGGTTAAACACATAACCAACGCATCAGCCCACCGCCTTAGGCTTTATTCAACCTTCAGCGCTCAATTTGTATCTACATTGTAAGTAGCCGTTTGGCACCACAATCTGTATTTGTTTGTGAAGTTAGCTAGGTAACATGGAGATGCATGGTTAAACATTTTACAGGGGCATGTTTCCTTTGTTCGCTGCCCTCATTTTTTTGTATTTCGAAATCTACAACGAGGAAGAGTTTCCGTATAGTACATATTCAACTGTAAATTGGCAAGAAAACGACCCATAAGAGAGGCCATGGAAAAAATGACAGACGAGCTCGTACCTGATCATGAACTCCAACGTACATTCTTACCATATGTATAAAACAAGTAGACACTTCTTAGACACTACTTACACTTACCTGTCCTCGCGGCGCAACCATCCACTTCAAGATAGGAATGGACGAAACACACTTGGTAACCGCAATCCTATTGTTTCACTTATCACATTAAATGTACAAAGGTCTGTAACATGTGACACATTGATTAGCATCTATACCTCGTGACGAGTTTAATCATTAAACGGTATTGATGTAGTCTTTATTTCAAGGAACCTAGGCTTTTGGAAAAGCATAAAGTTCTGTGGTGTATCAATCTCAAATAAATTTAGATGAAGATTGCAAAAGATTGAACTTCAAGTTGTGTGATAAATATAGAGGGTGATAAAAATACACAATTTATATTAAGAAGGGCTTTCGTCATATTTTTGATTTATGCAAATTAGGTCAAAATTTGCATAATCTATGTTGAATGAAGTTCACCTGTACATTACTTCCAAATGCAACAAGTCATTCCAGTCATTTACCACAATAGGACTACATGTACGCAAAGGTCAATGGGGGAAAACCCACGGGACTGACAAAAAAGTGGCCGCATGCGCAATGGCCAGGCGGCCCCTATGTAAATGTAGCCGCTAATACAGGTTTGACCGTATATGAACTCATTATCTCCACTACCAACCAATAAAAAATCGTGACCTTAACTCCAGATCACATGATATATAAACAAGATGTGCTGCATTACATAGAAAGCCATTAGGTGCCTCAAAATCAAGAGGTCTCATTATGAAGACGCATGCAGAAGAATGATCTTCTCGGTAAAGGTCATCAAAGGTGAAGAAAATTAAAGAAGCTACTACTTTTTATCCTGATCATAACCATTATAAGCATATTCTTTAAAAAACATCCTGCTGGTTCTTGACAATCTTTAAAAATGGTTTATTAACAATAAATATTACAAATTGGAGCTATGATAGAAAGGTTACATTCAATGCGTTAATTTCTTATCATAACATTATAGGAAGTCATTTCAAAGTGTAGTGCAGTTCAAAAACAATCACCCTTCAGCCAAAGTTTCCTCTAAAGTGGTTCTATATACTAGCCAAGGTTAAGAGGAAAAACTATGGGTGGAGACACAAATGTAAATCGGGTATCTCAAGTTGGCGATGTCGACTTCGCTGCAGACATAAAAAGTGAATCTTTTTATGCTTTGTGTTGTGTTGGCTTTTCACTGAAACTTGCAAGATATTCCCATTACAAAGTCAAGGGTAACACAAATACAATTTAGGTTGCAGCGAGGCAGCTGGTGTGCCACAGATCAGTGATATTTGGACAAGAGTGCCAAAAGCTTTCTTCAATTTCATAGTTGAGGTTAGACAACTACTATAAGGCAGTTCACAGTTTTAACTGTGCGTGGCACAATATGTCAAATCTGAAGGCTACTGAGACATAAACACTACACATTTGGCCATGCATAAAGTATGGCTCAGAAAAGAACTGTCTTCGACATAGTGGCCCTCACCTTTGACATATAACCCTTGACCTTTGACATCACAAAGACATAGTTAAACTGCGTACTGGCTTATTGTGAAAGAGATGTATTTGGAATAGAATGTTGGAGATGTGGCATGCAGAAATGTTCGCGGTGGATTAATGTTCGCTGTTTTCGCGGTGACCACTTCACCGTGAATTTAAAACCACCGCAAACATTTTTTTCTATTATGATATTAGTTTGCAGTCTATGGTGTTACCGCAAACTTAAATCCACGGCAAAAAGTCCTTTTTTCCGCTACTGTGAAATTAAATCCCCGCGAACTTAAAAACATTTACAGTATACATATATCCTGGCTGCATTAAGCATATGGATGGGAATTTGTTGGGAATTGTACTACAACAGTTTGCAGCAGCACATAATACTGTAGATTAAATTCTTATTGCGGGGATTCAACTTTGCAGTCAAAACAGTAAGAAGAACAAAAAGAAATATTGATGGCATCATATCTTATGAAAATAAAACCAACATGAATAATTAATACAATACAATGTTCAGCAAAAAATATGAATGTTATACTGCCTTAATACAGTTTGCAGCAGAACTTTATATACACAATGTACGTAACAATTATTACTATGCTGAGAAATATACATACACTTGTATAGTGCTTATTGTAGCTTACCAAAACTAATAGCACAAAGCATTTCTTCGAAGACTTGCCAAAAAAAAAGAATGAGCAGTGAAGAAATATTTGTACCAAAACCCAAAGGAAAAAATGCGAGATGGTTAACAAAATCTTATGACCCAATGAAGCATTTGGCACTGTAATTTGCAGCATTTGAAGGAACCAAGATCCTTTGCTACGGAACCAAGAACTATTGCATTGCCCCAGAAAAAGAAACCACAATACATGTAGGCAGTAGCGTACTGAGTCATACAGTATTTACATTGTGACTAACAATTGTACATCAACAATATACAGAATTTTCCCTGGATTGGCAGGCCCCAATATATATATCCGTGTCATCTAATCCTTTTCCTAAGGCTGTATTGTGTAATTGAATGTTAACTTGTATCGTTTATCACAGAATCTCCCCTTTTTAGAATTCACTTGCTTCAAAATGTATAACTTCACTACAACAGATACTGGCACACACAAATCTTTAGTAGTTCCTCAACCTCCTGTTATGAAAAACTACATTGTTGAAAATTTAAATTGATACAAAATACATGTATTATATCCTCCTTGTGTTAATTGTAAGGTTTTTAGAATATCAATATTGAAAAGTAGTTTTTTCCCAGTCTAAAACAACATATCAATGGTTCTTGGTCAGTGGTGAAATTAGTAAGACTGTCATACATAGAATTTATTGTAATCACCAAAAAGCTGAGCAAAATGTGATGTAGACTTGAATTTTGTCATGCTAGCAACTTTATTCAAGCATCTAATGGCCACAAACTTGCTCTACAAATGATTGCAACTGTGAAGTCAAAAATAATGCAACAACCTTACGCAGATATTTATCCACAATATGGATGTCATTCATTCGATTAAGGGTACATGGACAAGTATCAAATCTGCATAAAAATGCATTGAGATTATGCTTTTCCAAAAATTTTCCTTTTCTGTGAGATTCTACATTCTTTTTTTTTTAAGAGCAACAAGGTCTGAGTAGTGTAAAAAAAGTAAGCTTATGTATTATAGTTAATATTTATGACTTGAGTTAAAAGATGCATGTATATCCCTATCAACCTGCATGAGACTGTACATGTATAAGTCACCAATGTGTTAGTCTGAGTCGGAAAGGACAATGATGTCCGGAGAGTTTGGTCTTTCTACGCTTTCCGCTGGAAGCCCGCTTGTCGTACTGCTCACGGTGTCCTGGGAAAGAGCTGCCAGACTAGAATCTGATACCTGGGAAGGAGAGTCAAGAGCACGACGAGTATAACTAGAAGAGGATTCAGCGGGTTCTGATCTGATGCTAGAACCCAAACGACTTTTGCCACCTGATAGTATGGAGGACACCTTGATTCTTAAGTCTTGTAACCTCAGAGGATCCACTGTGACACGTTGTGCCGGAGTTTTGCTGTGTGATGCGAGTTCGGCGGAGCTCCTGTTGTTTTCTGGACTATCAACGTTTTGTGAAGAACACAGACCGTGTTCCAGATCAACAGTTTCTATGGCGATGCAGTCCGAATCTTGACTGCTTCCATTTTCTAAGGACGAGTCGATGGAAAATCTCGACAGGGGGTGCCTGTCTGGTGTGCGACCGTTTCTACACGCTGCTTCATTTTTGTCGTTGTTCCAGTCGGCTGAATCATCTGTGACGTCAGATTCGGCCGAACTGAGGATTTCTATTGTGTCAGTTAACATTGTTGTTGTTGTTGTTGTTGTGATGTCGCCACTTCCCCTTCTTTCTGTATGATCATTTGTTGTGAAGTCTACTGTTTCTGTTGAATCATTTTCCACAATGTGTACACTTTCTTCTGTTTCTGCTACCGCGTCAGTTGATGATTCTTCTGTTTGGTTCATTTCTATTAGTTCTTTTGTGGTTGTGTCTTCTGTGACTCCCAACTGTAGTGGTTCATCTGTTGTTGTGGCTTTCTCTTCTTCTTCTTCTTTTTCTATTTTCCCTGGAAAAATAAAGAAGTAAGAATCATGCAACTGAATCAGACAATCTGTGCTAGTTGTACAAACTATGCTAAAGGTTAAAGGTGTTGAGCAAACAGTATGTATACATGAGCATAGAATAAGACTGAAAGTATTCTGTGCAAAAATGTAACCAAAGAAAAAAAAGAAAAGTGCCCCACAATGTTCATGTATACTCCAAATAGGTTAGGCCTGGAATAAGTAAAAAAAAAAGTCTGTGACTTAAAATTTGATATTCTAATAATTTCCAATTTCATAAGTAAGAACTGCACCCAATATTTTCCTTTTAATTCCAAGCAGACAATAATATCTCAAAGACATGCTTCTTCCAGCAAAGCTGAACCTGAAAAGCTCCAACTGATACCGTATTTTCTCAATTCAAGAGCGCACCCGCGACTTGGGTCAGGACAAATCTGTGGGACTGAAACAGCAAGTTTTCGGAAGTTTGAAAAGTGAGTACTTGATTTGAGAAAATACGGTAGTTCCTTTTCCAAGACAAATATCAGTCATTGTATATGTAAACATAATCAAATCGGGCAAGATTCTCTGGACCCAGGCAGATGCTCTACAAGATGGTGAAGAGGACGGCTTGCCCATGCAGGCCTTCTTCGAGGTGTACCAATCAACAGGAAAGAGAAAAGGTATCTACATTCCTGCAAGCTCCCCTACCTATACCACTGGTTTCTCCCAGCAAGTCCCCGCTGCAGCTTCCATGGTGGAAAGTGACGGGAGACCCTCCCTCTATCCCGGCCATCTTTACCGGTCCATCTTCTTCAACCCCTTCGTCACTGTCGGGGAAAGCTGGGAGGAAGCGTTTCCGAGCTTTACGGGGTTTCACAACCGTTATCTCTCTCATAGATTCCTCCTCCTCAGAATCATCGGCCTTCTCTAAAACTTTCTCAATTACCTGACTGTTTTCGAGCTGCTCTTCGTCTTCCATTTCGTCCTCGTCTAAATCTTCCTCCGTTTCTACGTCAGCCTCGCCGCGGACCGGAGGATCTTCGGTGTCGCTACCCTGCGCGGTCTCCCCGTCCAGGTGCATCTCGTACTGCTTTCTGGTGTATTTTTCCAACACCTCGTCTAGCCTCCGTTTCCCGTGCATCTTGTTGTCTCGCAACTTTTGCTGCAGCTCTGCGTCCTCTTTAGCGGGATCTTCTTTCGGATCAAAGCTATCAGTCAGGTAAGAGCCAAAGTTTTGTACGAGGTCCCTTTGCCTTCTTCTTTGGAACTTGTCGCCGATTTCCGTGAAGGCTTCTTTAGCGAGGTCATGTACGTGCCTAGGTGGTAAACGGAGGTTCTCTTTTCTGTTCGTCTTTTGGACGATTGCTAGGATGTCGTGGAAGTCTGGGAAAGCGTCGTTGCGCCTGAGGAATTTCATGATCCTACGGTTGATTTCTGGAAACCTGGTGCCCTTGAACTTTATCGTCCTTTCTACTTCCCTTCCCGTGATCATTTCTTCTCCTTTGAGTTCGCAGAGTTTGTTCCAGATGGTGTTGAATCTTTTCTTCAACCGGTCTTCCTGGATGTATGTGGAATCTTCGTCATCTAAGTCGTCGAGGGATACCTCTTTTGCTTCAAGACGCTTGATCTCTTTGGAGACTATGGCTAGCAGTTTTTCCAGTCTACGAATCTGCTTCTGCCTTTTCTTGGCCTTTCTGTCGGATTCTGCCGGATCTTCGTTGCTCGAGGAGGCTTGCACACCTTGTCCCATCTCCGTGTCTTTCTCACCTGAGCTATTGTTTGGGTTGTCTTCTGCGGAGGTTTTGTCTCCATCAAAGACAATGGATTCTTCTGGATGTGCAGCACTTTTGTCTACATCTGTATCTTCTTCACTTTTACCTGGACCATTCTTTTCGCTGCCATGACCATTTTGATCAGCCTTCTCATCTTTACTTCTTGTTTCATCCAGACTTGCTTGATCAGGTTTGAATCTTTTAGCAGAGCTGCCTTCGCTTGTATCAGAAAACTCAGTACTGGAATCTTGGCCCGACTGATCACCTTTCCCTCTGTTTTTCCTTTTGCTTTTTTCCGAGCCTGATTCGGACTTTTTGTTTGCCTTGAGCTCATCGATGACAGCCTTCATGTGGACAAAGACTTCTTTCTTCCCACTTTCTTTTAGTTTCTCGGTCCGTTTGGTAAGGAAATCGAGGAAGGCCTGGGAGGAGAGGTACATGGGGTCTGCGGCGTTGAACCTTTTCTGTAGGAACTTCAGGACATCTTTGTCTTTTGTCAGGGTCGAGCACAGGTGAACAAACTGGAAATAAAAAGCACACAAAAATTACAGAAGAGGACGATAACAGGCATTGATAGAATATACATGTATTAAGATGATAACGTTTCTGCATATATTCAAATACAATTCAATCTCTACAACTGGATAAAAACGGATATTTACTTCGGAAGTAAATCCGTTTTTATCTAGTTGTAGAGATTGAATTGTATTTGAATATTGCTTACCTGGATGTATAACCTTCATAAACGTTTCTGCATATACTTTTTCAAACAAGGCCATACTGATTCGATAATGGATGAGATTCCAGCACGCATCACCTTTTGGCCGTTTAAAAAAAAAGTTGTGCACTATATGGTGAGCAAACCTTTGTTTAAGAGAATTTTATTCTTATACTGAAGTTTACAAAGACAAAATAGCTTACTTGACTAAATGACTTCTTGGAAGCTTCAGCAAGTGCAGTATCGACAACTGTCTTCGTCTGCACCTCTGATGATGATGATGAGTTAACCTGGAGAAAAAACAACCAGACATCTTTTAAAAATCCAAATACACATCGTAGTGTGTGGCTAAGTAAGTTAGTATCATCTGCTATGTCAATGTAATTTGTCAGTGATGATACAGTACTGAGTTGAAGTACAATCGAGTCTCAAACTATCAAAGAAATTATCAGAATTCAGATTATATGCCTCCTAACAAGCCCGTTAGTAGGTTTGGGCCTGGAACTAGCAGCTTTTTATGAAATTGCAGGGGTTGATATTGTTTGAGACTTTGAAAGAGAGGTATTGATGCATGGTCATGCCTTTTGGTATGTAGATAGCCTAGGAAGAAGTGATGATTGTACTTTTTAATTGCTAATTATGTAAATTGGAGGCTAATTTGAATAAAAATGATAGGTTGTTCAAAGATATATCATGTACTAGTAAGTAAAAAAATGAGGAACTTCACTATTCATTGATAGTGCAAATAAATACCTTATTTGCATTATCACTTAGACATTATAATCACTCAATGATGAGAATTTCATACATATGATTATGAACATCCGCTGTAGACATAAATCAAGTACACCAGGGCTCATTTGTATAATTAATGAGACATTGCTGTGATAGCCAACGGCCAACTTGAGTTATTTGGCCAGAGAAGATCATAAACAGAGATAATCTAATCAAATGAGGACCTCATTTGCATTATCAACGTTTAACCTTTATAATATGTCAGCTAAAAAGTTTAACATCATTTGGTAAAGGTACATGAGAAGGGTCAGTCAGGGCAACATACAATTCAATTGCAAAATTTGCTTTTATGGGCTTTTGCACTAATCCTGTTCAAAGTTTACAAAACATCATTTCAAAAATTGTAATTCTATACACCAAAATGTTTCAATTTTAGGGATTGGGTGGGGTGCTCTTGGGGTAGGGGTTAGTGGTGAAATGTTTCTTTATTACCTCCATGAAAAATGGAGGTATAGTTTTTGGTGTGTCTGTGTGTGTGACTGTCTGTCTGTCTGGATATTTGTGGTCAGCTTAACTTTAGAACCTCCGGATGGATTGTAATGATATTTGGTATGTAGGTAGCTGTTTGGAAGACACAGGTCAAGGTTGATTTTGGGCCCCCTAGTGTGTGACCTTGGTACTGCAGCACAACTTGTTTGTATCTTTTGACCTGAACATGCTATGGTCTTGATTTCTTGGTTGCAGATAGCTTGTGACGTAAGGAAGAGAGTATATAGGTTTGGCCCCCCTAGCGGCTTGCTCTGGAACTGCAGGGGCAATTTTCCGAAAATCTTCCAAGGAGCATAACGGAACATAGGAATGATGAATTTTTATTATATTTAGCATATAGGTATGTTTGGCACAGATGTACATAATAAAGTGCAAATTATGCAAATTTTGACTTAATTTGCATAATTAATGAAAATCTATATTTCCAGTATTTTTCAATATAGGACTCAAATTCATGTAACATATGAATTTTGTGACAGGTGGAAGATTAGCAGATACCAATCATGCAAATAATAAGTGTTAATGTGTCCTAATTCATCTAAGTACATGTAGTAAATGATTGGATTGTCAACATTGTGACCTGTGTAAGTTATTCAAAGGTGTATATAACCTAGCATAAATAATGCAGATGTGCAAGTCATTTGCATAATCAGAATATTTCATGTGGTATGAGGTCTCCGAACTCTTGTTTAGGCTGTTTGGAAGAGGTCTAGTATGAACACGTTCATAGATCAATCAGTTAATCAATCAATCTTTATTGCACAAATGTTTATTGGTAATGGGCAACAACAGGAATTGTGGGTAATATATTGATGGCGACAACCCCTGACTTGTATTGTAAACAGTTCTTGTCTGGGCGATTGTCTTGGTTTGTAACTTTGTGTAACAATGTCCAGACATGATGTCTCAGGGGCCTTCACCTTTGACATATTACCCATAATTCATGCCATGTACATACTCAGAACCGTGAACATGCTTATTACAGCAGACCACAGGTGATTTGCATATTCAACTGATGTCTCAAATTTCAACATACTGTAAATGCATTTAATTTCGTGGGTATTTAATTTCGCGGTAGCGGGAAAAAGGAATTTTCGCGGTGGGTTTATGTTCGCGGTGACACAATGCGGTGTAGTCGCTTACTGCCATTAAAAAATGTTTGCGGGGGTTTTAAGATCGCAGTGAAGTGGCCACATTAAACCACCACAAAAGTTTCTGCATTTACAGTAATTTCTGTAATTCTGTCAGCTAGTTCTTTAAGAAAACACACAGACACCCGGACAGTTGCAGCTAACAATTTAAATAAATAAACAATAAAGTACCATCCAAATTTCTGTTCTTTTCTGGCTGTTTAGCAAGGAGGTTAAAAAAAGGTTTTTGGTTGAAGACTCATGTGCAGCCAAAACTTAAAATGTATGTCTTAAATAAACTATTCGGTATATTTTCTGAGGCAATATGACTGTGTACAGCACAGCTGCCAGTACCAGAGTGAACAGTGACAGTCTACACTAGGTCTATTTTTACCTTTGTACCTTTGCCAGAATGGCTAAGGTTATGTTTTGGGCTTGTGAGTCTGTGTGTGTGTCTGTGTGTATGTTAACAGCATAACTCAAGAAGTCTTGGATGGATCCCGATAATATTTGGTAGGTGGGTAGGGGTCTGGAAAACGAAGGTCAAGTTCGATAATGGGCCCCCTAGCGGCTTGCTAAGGTACTGCAGCAGAACCTCAATTTTTGATATCTCGTGTTCTGGACATGCTGTGATCATGATTTTTGAGTGGTAGATAGCCCTCGAGGCAGAGAGTAAGTGCTGTGAGTTTGGGCCCCCTAGCGGCTTTTTTGGAACTGCAGGCGCCGGTTTCCTTTCAAACTTTGGATGAGAATAACTCTACAACGTGTTGACGGATTGTCATGATTTTTGGTATGTAGATAGAATGAGTGATGACTTACATAATGGTATACTAAATATGCAAATCAGCAGCTAATTTGCATAATTAATGAGGAAAAATTATAAATCCACTACATTCCATGATAGGACTTTCAAACTTGTCACATATGTAGCTGGGAAGGAGAGAAATGTCGACAGATATCAATTATGCAAATGATGACCTCATTTGCATAATTAATGAGAAAATATGAACATGTTGACGGATCATCATGTTTTTTGTATGTAGGTAGCGTAAGTGAAGACCTACATAATGAGATAACAATTATGCAAATCAACAGCTAATTTGCATAATTAATGAGGATATTTCATAAATTCACTACATTCCATGATAGGGCTTTAAAACTTGTCACATATGTAGCTGAGAAAGAGAGAAATGTCAATACATATTTATCATGCAAATGATGATCTCATTTGCATAATTAATGAGAAAATATTAATGTGTTGACGGATCGTCATGATTTTCGGCATGTAGATAGCCTAAATGAAGACTTATATAATGTGATACTTATTATGCAAGTTAACAGCTAATTTGCATAATTGATTAGGAAAAGTTCATAAATCCACTGCATTCCATTATAACTTACTTTCATCAAAGTTGTCACATATGTAACTGAGAAAGAGGGAAGAGAGTAAGAGGTGTATTTAAAGACTTTGAAAGAGAATAAGTCAAGAATGGATCAAAGGATCATCATGATTTTTGGTATGCTGATAGCTTAAGTAATGCTTGATACAATTTGATATCAATTAATTATAAATTGGGATCTAATTTGCATAATAAATGCCGAAATTTTATAAACCAACTCCAAGCATTTAATTATAAAGAAAATGAAATGAGTAACGCATTTGTCTACAGACATCATTCTACATAACAAACCTGGTTTATTTGGCAAAGGTATGTTTTTTGTTGTTTTTATAGTGCAATCACATACTTTCAGTTTCAAGTACGGGGAGGGGGGAAAATCAGAAATGTTGTATTACAAATATTTGAAGAGAATAACGCCGGTGGAAGGTATTCAAAGACCCAAACAGAAATCACCAGATAAAAAGAAGCCTACCTTTACGACTGGATCAGTCGATGAAGAGAGAACGTCCGAGTTTGGCGCGCAAACAGACGTGGGATCTTCAGAGCTGTTCTCGCCATTGTTTGATGTGCCCGAAATCTCTCGTTTTCTCTTCAAAGAGAGTTTGGAAGCAACTTTTACGCCGCCATCACCGCCAGTAGGTTCAGATTTCACTGTTGCATCGTCAAGGGAGGTGCCGTTGGCGTGCGGCTCGGATTTGAGGCGTTTTTCCTCAGAATCAGACGACAGGACGACAATTTCTGCACTTTCTCCACCGTCCGCCATTCTGTTCTGTAACCTTCGCCCCTGTGACGTCACACAGATAGCGTGATCTGATTGGACAAGAACATGGAGGTCGAGGCCAAAGAAAATCCATTGTTCTGTTCTTTAATCCTCTCGGGTAAAGTTTCATGATTGGGGAGTTTAAATTTTATCACCAACACCTTCCACCCCGGTTAAAATGTACAAAAGCAGGTTTTATGAAACAAATTTCCACTAAAAGACAATTCAATCTCTTCAACATTAACATCAACTCTCCCCCTATGCCAGAATACCACCACGCAAGAAAGACATAGAATAGATTTGAACTCGAAGTGATTTAATGCAATTTAACAAGACAGAGTCAGTAATTCCAAGGTATGTACACTTTGAAAATGTTGAGAAGGCCTCTTTTTCATATGGCAGGACTATGTGTTACCTGATTGATGTTAACCATTATATAGTGCATGAATTGTCTTTGGATAGTGTTTACTAAGTCCTACCCTGCGATAGATTAATATTTATTCAAAATCATTGATAGAAGCCAAATTTAATGAAATTTGAATACATCTGAAATTCTAAAACATCACCTTACTAACCTTAACCTTTTTGTTCTGCAGAAATCCAGGAATTAATGTAAGACAGGTCTACATACTACAAAGACAGTGAGAAAAAAATCATAAATGCGATATGCTTTTCAGTTTATTGCACATGGAGATGTGCGTTTGTAAAACTTATAATACTCAGTAACCCCATGCAGACCTTATCCATGCATTCCCTGTACATGCATACATTTCCTTTGAGAATAAAATGTGAAGTAGTATGGATTTATTATGTTATTACTGTACCTTACTTTAATATCTATCAGAAAACAACACTCTAATGATGTTTAAGATGCCTGTAAGACAAAAGCTTTTAAAGCATTTTCTCTCCTCCTAACTTTGTTTTCTTTGACACCTTTCATAACTTTAGTTTAATGTTTAAATAACAACAAACAAACAGTACATTGATATAGGACCATTTTAATAATGATAAAGAAAATGGCACATATCTTATGATATTATTGTATTTGTTATTTATCAAGATAAAGTGAATAACTATTACACATGTAAAAAGAGGACAGTTGGCAGCTGAGTAATTAAAAGTACTAGTATGCTGCTCCATATCAGGTCAACATATCCAAATATGGTCAGCAGCTGGTCAGCCAATGGGATGCTGATGATGATGTCATCTCCTATGCAGAGCCTGCTTAATCGGACTGAGGTTTCCACTTTTTTGCGGTGCATGGCCTCTAACAAGCCATCAGCCAATAGAGCATTGGCTTAGTCTCAAGACATCACCTAGGTGTTTCTCTGATTGGCTGACAGCTGGTTTGAGGCTATCCCCACAAAAGGTTAAACAGCTCAGTTTAGCAGAGCCCCCACCCCCTGGGGAAAGTGTATAGACTGTGGGGGAGCCTCAGCTTTGTGATGATGACTTCTACTTGGGAGGTTGGGGAGGGGGGCCCAGAAATCCTCCTGCTTGCTTATTGGCTGCTCGGGATGGAGCAAATCCAAGCATCTTCTGGATGTTCTGTAAAACAAGACAGAGAAAAAAGATCATGTGCCTGCATACATATCTACATAGTAAATACATTGATAAAGCGGATCGACATCCAAGTAATAAGATACACCAAATAGCAATTACTCAAGCAACTGGATGTGATTCTGGAAACGGTCAGACATTTTAGGTAGAATCCGCTACCTTTTATCAGTGAGACTAAAGAGATCTCGTTGGAGAGTAGGTTTTTATATCCTACCTATGGATTGAATTCAAATACAATTCAAACTCCACAACTGGATAAAAAAACGGATATTTACATCCAGACGTTTTGAGTGACATCAATTACTCTTCTTCAGCGTCACTAGAATATGACTATGAATTGATTTGTAATATATCAATTCATAGTTAGGTTAAAAAACTGTTCTCCAACTAGATCTCTTTCGCACATTAATCAATCAAATTTGTGTTTTAAAAATTCTAACTAACTGCCTCTGTTTTAGACCAGTCAACCCTGCAGAGACTAAGTAAAAATGACTATCAACTCTCCTCTGCTTTGCTAGTTATTTTCTTAGTACGGTAGGCCCAAAAACACAAACTGAAGCAGTTCAAGACCTCCACTGATGATGGAGACTGATTCACATCCCAGAGCTGGAGATCATTCAGGAGGCTCAGGCGCCATCTTGGGTCTGACCCTTGACCCTTCTTGGTCCAACAAGAAAAAACAGTTTGCACATATGCACAGGATTGCCTGAAAAACAGGTCTAGGTTGCCTTGAGCTGTATTATTCCTGGTTAAATAAATAAAGTGAAGTGAAACTGGCCAGAACCCTGAAGTTGTAACAGCAAAAGACATGTGTACAGACCTGTCTGATGGACATGGTGCACAGGATGTACAGGAAGATGAAGGAACAGTCGGTGTAGTCCTCCCCCATCAGGTTACGATGGGACAGTCCCTGCAGCAGGGAGAAGGGCAGGAACGGTAGCTTAGCAACCACACGCCCATCAAATCTGGAAGAGAGAAAAATATATAAAGGTAAGGTAAAGGTCCCAAAAGCCTTGTTGGTGAGCTTGCTTCTCTGTCTCTTTAGGTAACGTATTAATAAATACATAATCAGCCGACCATTTGTGGGATTCCACTTGTAGTGATTTAGACGATGTATGTTTTGTAAAACAATATGACACTAAACCCATGCAGACCCTTCCTTTATTGTAGATATTTTTGGAATACACGAGGAGCGCTAAGCATACCAAGAAGGTCAAATTGCTCAGTAGATATCAAAGAACACACAACAAGACGAGTTTTTCTTAGTGCTCCTGTAATTGGTATTGTAACCAAACTTTAGTCTGGCGTAGCCTTGCAATGAACAAAACCATAAAAAAACACGACAAGAAGATTGTTCTTGCATTGATCAAGTCCATAAACACAAATGACAACAAGAGATGTCACATGTATTCAGAAGTCCGAGCTGAACATTACTTACATGGAGTTGAACATACTCATAAGGGCAGTGAAGCAAAACCCAATGGCAAACATGGACTTCATCTTCACCTGTGACAAGAAGAAAACTTCTCATGTCAAAAACATTTGCAAATACAGTAAACACAAGCCAATAGCATGACAGCCTGCATAGAATTCTGGAAATCCAACTAATTTCCTACTTTTTAACAAAATGGAAAAAATTTAACCATAATGAATTAATGGCAATTCAGCCCTTGGCTGTGAACAGAGAGTCAGCCAAATAAAAGTTGCACATGGATGTTATCCCTACAATCAAATCATCAAGCCATTCAAGGCCTAACAATAAAAAACTACTTTATCATTATAAAGTATACTGCATAGCATGTCATATGCTTTTTCTGTATTTCAAATGTTGATTAGTATAACCTACCAGGGACAAGTCTCTGTTGTTGTTCTTCAGCTTTTCCTCCTGTTTTTCTGAACACGAAAAAACAAACAAATCAAAACATCACTAACATGAATTAGCATAAATGGACAACTTTTCAAACAAAACTAGTACTGTAAATGCAGAAATGTTCGCGGTGGATTAATGTTCGCGGCTTTCGCGGCGGCCGCTTCACCGCGAATTTAAAACCACCGCGAAAATTTTCCATAACAGTAAGAGACTACAGTGAATGGTGCTACCGCGAAATTAAATCCCCGCGAACTTAAATGCATTTACAGTATTCAGTATCGTATCATATCATACTAATGACATTTCAATGAACTACTTTACCTAGTTTCCTCTTCTGTGTTTTGTCTATTGCTTCACCTATGGCTTCCTTTCTCTTTTCCACTGAAAAAAATCATAAAGAAGATCACAATGTCATCATTATTCATTCAATGATCATATCAATGATTCTTAAAACGACAGCATTCAAATTGTATGCAAAATCAATTGACATTTTTATGAATTTTTCAAGAACTTACATTTCTTGCTCTGTTTCTCCACTTCAGACTTGAGTTTTTGGTATTTCTCCGTTCTGTATACAAGAAGCCATGTAATGCCTGCAAAATGAAATATGGAGATAATTGAATTGAATTTCACACGAAAAAAAAAATCATACATCTGATCTCCTGCTGGTTACAAATTAATCTACTGTACTAACCCTTTGTGGTACTGGGTTCCGTGGCAGGTTATACGCAGCAAATCAATGTTTCTTTCGGAACTACATTTGCTATTTGAGATGTAGTGTGTTACGCCCCCCTCCCACTAAAATATAGACCGACGTTACACTTGTAATTACCGGCATTAGGAAACGCTGAATTAACTCAAAGGTGACCACTACTTTACCTTCAGCTAACAAGGCTGTACATATGGATATAAAAACTATAAGAAGCGTATCCGCGAGCATATTTTTGGTGGACTTTCAGCTGCAGCTCCAAAGAAAACGCCGACAGCAAGGAAATCACGCTCGATTTTTTTTTTCTAAAAAAATGGCTGTCTTGTGTATATTTATGACTGCCAGCTTAGATTTTAACTCGTTCGTCCAAAAAATACTAACAAGGAAATAGCAACTATTCAACGTTGACGTTCAAGTTACTGAAAGATCTTTGATATATATTCTAAAAGGTTAAAGTGCTTTTATAACATTTTATCAAAGCAAGAAAATCTGGCATTTCCTCTTTGCAATGCATGACAGCTATCTAAGAACATCAGATGACTGACCAATCATAACGTAGTATTGCCGATTAGCTCATTACATTAGACTAATCAGATGATTCCTACCTCCGCTATGTAAGAAGACTGAAGGTTGGACCACTTCGACCAATCACAACAAGGTATTGCTGATCGATCCATCACGTTTGACTAATCAGATGTGGCCTACCTCAGCCTGCGGAAATCGTCCCACATATTGGACAAGATGGCGGGCTGTAATGGTGTGGGCACCAGGAACGGGGTGAAAAACGGTCTCCATCGCAAGCCTTTTATCATCGGAGTGGCTGGCGGCACTGCCTCTGGAAAGGTAAAAGGATACAGAAATGTTTTTTGAAAGTTTTATGGCGACAGGTGGACTTGGCGTTGGGTAAACGGGCCTGTTTACTTAGTGCTAGCCATGTGGCACGCACGGCGACAAATTGCTTTGTTTTGGCGCGTAAAATAATGCGGGTGTTTTGGGGAACTTTACAAAACCATGGACGCACCACGATTCCTCTAGCAATCACTATCAGGAAGTCAACTTGGCCGTTTTCCTAACATCGTAGGTACATTTTACGCAACTGTAGCAATTCCTAGACACGTTTATGAAATGTTGTAACATGATAGTTTTAAAGTGCTCACACAGCGTTTACAGCTGGTCCTTGTACTGGTACAGTATCTCTGTACCGATTACATCATCATGATCATGTGGATGATATGATATGATATGATATGATATGTAAGGAAATATGCATGCTACACAATACTGTATGATGACACTGAAAGATGTGTGGGTTACAGAAATTGCAGAATCAATTCAAATCAGGTGAAATTATCTTTTTAAATGTGGATGTGTTTCCTTACAAATTCACCCTCATCCCTTGAAAAAATTATTTTGTAGCAAACTCTGCAAAGTTTTTTTTGTTGCACCAAAGTGGATGCCGATGAATTTTTTGCACCAAAGTCATGGTGTGGCCGACTGAAGATCAACTAAATGTGTTTTTTTTTTTAATTTCAAACGTTATCTTGAACAAGTGTTTAGATACTCATCTACATGTGCATACCGAAATGAATTTTTGATCTAGTGACAGGAAGTTTTTGGCACATTTTTTGTTTTGCACTGTTAACAATATGTTATCGTCAATAATGATGATTGGGGGCACTATTGGAAGGATTTCAATACCGAATCATTTGTGCATCACGATTGACTGGATGTTCCTGTCAATTAGATATTTTTTGGCATTATTGACATAATGCTCCTGTCAATTAGAGTTTTTGATGAACCTTTGATCAACCTGAATAACATTTCATGACCCTGTCATCCCTAACCCTATTCCTGAGGATGAACCTAAAAATTGGCGGCAAAAAATATTTATGATCAAAAATATTTACATTCCTGAGCAAGAACAATTGGCCGCTGCTAACAAAATTCTTTTCAAGTTTTATGTTGACCAGTCTAAGATGCGATTTTAGATTAACCCATCTTGATTTTTTTATTAGGTTTTGCAAAGTTAATTTTTGGTTAAGTTACACAGAAAAGCTTGTTTGTATACCTCCAGTCTCCACCCTAAGTCAATACATCCAACATTACTCCCATCATTTCAAGCAGATCACCAACTCAGTCTGATTCTGAAAGACAGTAGAGTCCTTTCTGAGTCACGGAGAAGTAATTTAAAGTTTGAGCTTCAACATGAAAGATTGAACATGTTTGAACATATTTATATTTATTGGAAAAATTGGGGTTGGCAGGGATGTGTAAAGGCCCTATTCCCAGCCCACTGACCCAGTTACACAATGTTGTTTCATTTTCAAACATGTGATCACAAACAATGAATCTATATTGGAACAGTTTAGAAACTAACAGAAGTAATGTATTTGTTAGAAATGTTCCTAACATGTATGCATACTGTAGAAAACATTTTAGAACATCACACAGATGTTATAAATAGTTTTAATCAGTTACTAATCACATTTAGACTGTTCCAGTTACAAAGATTTCCAAAATGTTCGAACACAGGGCAAAAGATACCTTATTGCCAATAAGTTATTGCTAATGTAGAATTGACTCTAGAGTCAGACCAGACTCACCAGAGGAAGTTGAAGGATACTATTCTCACTGAAACACCTTTTTCTTGTGCTGGCTAAACCCCCTAATCAATATATAGAGAAGTGATAGACAAACAGGTACTTCAGAGTTCAGCCAAGTTCAATGTGCTAAAGGTTGATATACTGTGCTTGTAAGTTGTAACATTATTGAGATTTTGTGTTCTTTCTCGCATGATCACTGCATTGTATACCTTGGCATTGGTCAGGTGCCTTTGATCCAGGCTTTTATCCAGGGGGTGTCTTAATTTGGATGCGCTGTTCAAAAATGATTAAAAAGATTGGACTCACTCACACTGGGAGCAGATCCCCTGGCAAGCATAAAACCCTGATTGACCAGGGATGCTAGTAGGTCACTTGCATGACAGTTTTCAACTGTGACCTCTCAGACAGTAATTTTGCCCCTCAGGATACCTTAGATACCTTAGCACTACCTGTGGCATGTGGCCACTCTAATCACTAAGAAATTTGGACTCCCTATCATGAAATCCTAGCTAAAAACCTGCTTCAGTCTTTTAGATGGGGACTTGAACTTTGAAGCTGGCAACCAGCTTTAAGTTTCACAACTGTCCAAAACTCACATAGTACGTTTGAATTCTAATTGTATTGACAATAATGAATTCTTCTTTCTTCACCCCCAGTCGTCAGTCTGTGCGCGGATTATGGAGCTCCTGGGACAACATGAGGTGGACTGTAAGCAGCGCCAGGTCGCCATCCTCAGCCAAGACGCCTTCTACAAAGTCTTAACACCTGAGGAGAAGGCTAAGGCCTTCAAGGGGCAGTTTAACTTTGACCATCCAGGTAATTCTAAGACATTGTAGAAAGAATTGTCTTGTTTTAATTTTTGTTTTTAATAAACGTTCTATGTGTATTAATGTGTGTGTGTGTGGGGGGGGGATTCATGTCATTTAGTTAAGAAATAACACATCGCGAGCAAAATCATGTGGGAAACTCGAAGATGCCATGGGATGAAATACTCTCACTTTAAAACTTTTTCTGCAAAGATAACCCAAAAATGTTTCATCCCCAACCATGTATACTGTATTATTATAACAACTGTTCTTGTTTTGTATCCAGATGCCTTTGACAATGCCTTGATCGAGGAAACACTGAGAAACATTGTTGCAGGACAGACAGTTCACATCCCAGTCTACGACTTCGTCACACATGCCAGGTGGGTGTCAGATGATAAACCATCTCACAGCTCTACAAACTCATGTGACTGATGCATTGTGGTCTAGGTCAAGGTTCAAGGGCTTTTAGCTGTCCCTTTTTCTACTGGCTGTCAATGACAAAAGTCAAGAATGACAATTTCCTATAAGAATATTGATGTTTTGTGAATGAAAATCTGAAAATGTGCAAGATGTTTGCCAGAGGTAAGAGATTGAAGATGTCATTTTAGCTTTTTTGGTATCAACTTAAAATTTTAGTAGTGGCATTGATTCCCTACTACTAATTACGTCTAATAGAAAGGTCACATGTCCGAATTCCAGCTGCATTTGGCCAACAATTGTGTCCTTGGGAAAGATACACAACTTTTCTCAATCCACCCAGGTATAAAATGGGTACCTGACTTCCGTTAGAGAGGTAAAAGGTGTAGGAGAGCTGAGGGATGGGCCCACCTTCCAATACTGTTGAACAAGTTTTCTAAAATCCACTTGTCCTATCGGGCAAGCACATAAAAAATGTACTTGCCCGAACCAATTTTTCACTTACCCAAAATTCAAATGTCACTGTTACTAGTATATGCATTTTCACTTCCAGCAATGGAATTCTCTGTAGACAATTGCTTGATGTCATGACTGTAAAAAGTAACAAGTATATCAAAATTGCACTAAAATCAATGGAAAAATCTTACTTGCCCGATCGGACAAGTGGGGTAAGACATGCACTTGCCCGAACAGCACTTTCACTTGCCCTGGACAATAGGGCTAGTGGACTTGTTTATCCCTGCTGTGTCCTAGACAAAATGGATAACAACCTACTGCCCTTCGGCCTCAAAAACACAACAGGACAGTTTCCTTACCTGACTTGTTGTCTCCACTATAGGAGAGAGGGGGAGTTCATCACTATCTACCCAGCAGATGTGGTGCTGTTCGAAGGGATCCTGGTCTTCTACTACAGAAACATCCGCGACCTTTTCAACATGAAGCTGTTTGTCGACACAGACGCAGACACAAGACTGTCCAGAAGAGGTTTGTCCTGACTGTCAATCATAAGTAGCAGTTTGCCAATGATAGCATGGCAGTTATCCAATTGACCAATCAGCGAATGGCTGCATATTTGTGAAATATTTGGATTACAGTTGAAGCCAGTTAATTGCACATCGGATAAACGCACACTTCGGTCAATTGCACGAAATTCCCAAATCCCGTGGCGGTGCGGTCCAACTGGGTAACTTCGCATTATCGCACACGCCAGATAATTGCACGGATATTGCTGGCAAATTGGGTGTGCAATTAAGCGGCTTCCACTGTATTATGTTTTTGCAATTTTCATTTTGACACAGGTGGGCAGGACTATGGGATTGGTGAAATTTTTTAGAAAAGTTTTATTTTTGAGTGGCAATTTAATTGCTGTTGTGTTGTTATTTTTTTCCTCCAGTTTTGAGGGACATCAATGAGAGAGGGAGAGACCTGGAGAATGTGCTTGTCCAGTACACAACATTCGTCAAACCAGCATTCGAGGAGTTCTGTCTGCCAGTGAGTACAAGACAAAAGTTTTGAATCCCCTCTTAGGGAAAGCACATACTGTTAAAGTCAAAAGGTTGGAATCCCAAGGAATTTCAATGTTTTACCATTAGGAAAACAGATGCTCACTGGTGAAAATGAATACCTAGTTTCGGTTTGGGATGTCCTCTAGAATGGAACATTTCATGTAAGTCCCATATTGAAAGAGAGCCAATCCAAGAGCATATTAAACTTAAAGAACCCACCACACTTATCAATAAGTGTAGGGATTCATCTTTCAGTGTGATATTGTAGTAATATACAAGATATACAAAAATGCAATGTTAATCTCAAAAATGACTGGTTTCCTAAAGTGACTGTCCTATTATCCTCTCTCCGTCAGTCGATCAATACAGACTAAACAAATCAAACTTTATTTAATCAAGCTTGGCAGTCAAAAATTCTGACTGAATTGTGACGATTTTACAAATAAATTCCAACAAGTTAATACTGCAAATTCACTGGCAATTAAAAACAAATAATACATTTTTTTAAAACAATTTCGTGTGTCAGTTAAAATTTCTTCACGACACAACACAACAACATCAAAACTACATGTATACATTTAGGCAACGCGAATGATACTGCACATAGTGACATTGGTCTCAGACTAAATCTACTAAGTCTCTTGCTGCCCTCACCACAAACGAGTTCCGATGTCTCTCAGTACAGCTGACTGGCAGTTTATACGGTTTTCTATGTCTCAGTTCATATCATGGTTCCTCAGTTGGTTGAAGGAAGACTTGACACAGGTGTGAGGGGTCTTTCAGAATCCTTTTCAACTCGCGTAGAGACGCCTCCTTTCGCCTTGACTCTATGCTATGAATCTGTGCAAAGCAACTAACGACAGTGAAGACTACAGTACAAATGTACAATGCAGAATACTGCTATAAATGTACATGTAAATAAGGATGGATTTGTATCTAATATGTACAATGTAGCATATAAAAATCATTATTCTTTTTTTGCAGACAAAAAAGTATGCAGATGTCATCATTCCAAGAGGAGTAGAAAACAAAGGTAAGTAATATCGACATTAAATTTGTGATTTCTGCATGGTCTTTTGGCAACCCTACTAGCAGTTGGGCTGGAACATAGGGTAATACAGAATACACCTCGTTGTATCATTCTTTATTATTTTTACCTTCACTGGAGGTAATCATGTTGTTTTTGTTCTGTTTCTTCTTCCTCTTCTCCATACAAATATGGTCATTGACCTGGACCAGGCAGCTGTCACCATGGTGACTGATAAAAAACGTAAACACCCAGTGGTGTTTGGCTACATGATGTAGCAATGACTTGGTCACGATATATCTGAATGTGTTGGAGTAAGAATAAATATAACAGAAGTCAGTGTTAGACTATAACATGTGAAGGTAAACATTATACATTTGCTTGCGAATGTTTCCTTTCCAGTTTACAGCACAGCATTGCTTTACTGGAAGACTTTCTTTAAAGAATATGTTCCTCCCACAGTTGCCATCAATCTGATCGTACAGCACATCCAGGACCTGATGAACGGGGGGTGGAAGAGACACAACGGGCGCAACCGTTCGGACTCCGAGGGTATGGAGATCACGCTGCACTGAGCCAAACCAGTCGTCAACAACTTTCACTACACAACAACACAATGGCTAGTAAGGGGAAGGACAAGGAATGGATCGTTTTGTATACTATGATATCTTTTTTTGTTATGCAGAGATCTCTGTGCAAGATTGTTCAGTAAAGCCGGTATCTCACTGGATTTGAATTGTGGCACAATGGCAGCGTAATATAATGGAAATATCATGCAAAACGTACAAGTATGACCAAAAGACAACAACTTTAACAAACGTAAAATGATTTATTTACTGATAGAATTTGTTGCGTGCTCCATCAAATTGCTCTGCCGCAGGTAGGTCGTCAAAGTGCCACAGCTTCAGTAAAATACCCGCATAAGGTCTAGAGTATCTCTAGCGCTAGATGTTAAAGAAAGGAAGGAATGAGCGAGTGGTATTAAATATACCTGCCATTTTTGCAAACTCTGCAAGGAGCGTAGCACATTGGTATACCCTGTGGTGTATGTAAGCTTGACATGGTGTTTAAAGCCGTGGTATTTCTACAGTTTTCTGTTGAGCGACACCTTTATTTCCTTCCGAAGCACGTCACTGAAATGTACGTGTGTAAAGCCGTGTTTACTTAATATAGTAGTTTCCATACAATTGTGTCCGGATAAAAGTGGACTTGGCCAATCAAAAATGGACTTAAAGCCTTTCTGTGTTATTTTTCAAAATATATCTAATATGCATATGATAGATAACAGCTATGTAAGTCTTTTGTAGTAGCCGTTCTTCCCCAAAGTGCATAGATATATCATTAGAGGAAGTTTTATTATGCGTGGGAGACTTTCCCATGAAAATGGTGCCAATAGTTCAAGCATAAGTTATATACTGTTTAAAGGTCTACTACGCAGTTTTTTGCGCTTCAAACTGAAAACAAAAAATCCATTTTCCGGCCATTTCTTTATATAGTTAGTTGAATCAAGCCTACCACGTTACGGAACACTATTCAAGGCATGTCAGGAGTCGATATTTTCCCCGTGCGAGCACGTTTGAAAACCTGGGAATCTGCACGCCCGCGCTGGGTTTCAGCCATTTTGTTTCTTCACCGACGAAATCCGAGTCTGCCCGAGCCTACCAAGTCATGACGTCACGCACCCGGAACTCACCGGAGATTCCCGACCAATAACCGTTGATGATTGATTCTTGTTTGAATTCTCACCAGTGCCTAACTAGGGGGGTCAACAAGTTACAGCGCGCGTAGGACGAAATGTTTGTAGGCTAATTCTCTACGTTGCAAACGTGAAATAATGACACAAAAGTGTCAAAAAGTGTCAAAAAGTAGTAGTAAATCTGAGATTTCTTAGTTCTAGAATATTTCAAATTTGAGCGCAAATAACTGCGTAGTAGACCTTTAAAAGCCACAGGGTATGTGTAGACACAATGTTCTCCAGGTGTTTGAGCTCGAATGCTTTCTTCCATATTATTACTATTAGATCTTTTTGAAGATTCCATTGCATGCTGGGAGATGCAGAGCACAATGGGTAGCTTGGAGAGCAAACAAAATCATTGTATTGATGATCAAGGCTACCCATGGTGCTTTGCATTTCCCAGCATGCAGTGGGTTCTGTGGTCTTAACACAGCTAGTGAGTATTGAGGAGAGATGCTTCAGATCACACCTTGCAATAATACCGTTCACAGATAAAACTGCATGCCAATATGCCAAATTCCCTGAGACAAACAAAATACATCTGGATATGTACTAAACATGGTCTTGGGCAATAACTGTTTAGACATTGGAAGTCTTCACCTTTGACATGTCTATCACAGAGCATGAGCAGTTTACAGTCTGAACTAGCTTATTGAAAAAGTCATCCTACAGAAACCTCAGAACTCTCTACTCAGCAGTAATATATTAGCCTTTATATACTGTTGTTTTCTTCTATCAATTTGAGTATCACTATTACATTTTTTATCAGTTTTGACCTGGACATTGCATAGAGCCTTTCATGGATTCAATTCACATGCAGGGAGACATTGAGTACTATGGGTAGGTCAGGTGGCAAACAACGTCATTTCTATCATAATGCTGGTGTGTTGTGTGCATCGGTTCAGATTTTTGGACAGGTTAAAGAAGCAAATTTCCGTCCTAGGACGGAGGGACGGGTCTTGGAGACAGCCCAGTCTTGTCTTAGAAATGCTTTGTGTACCGCTCAGCTACCCACAATGCCCCACATTTCCCAGCATGCAATGGGATCGTTGTAGGGTCTATCATGTCTTCACTGGTGTTGTATGTGGAAATAAGTTATAGTGTCATCCAAAACACTGCTTTTCAATCCATAAATCAAGAATTTATCTACAGATATGTGGTGGCCGCCGTGCTTGATTTAGTTAAGTTTATATTTTTTGAGACAAAAGTTTATCTATATTGTAGTGTAGGAAAAGGCATACAAGGCAATGGCATTTGAACACCTTTTGAATGGTGAAAGTAACTCTGTATATAATTGATATGAAAACCGTGGAATTTATGGTTGAATATAGGATTTGTGAAAGTAAGTTGAGAGTCAAGGTAATGAGCAGATTCATTGAATGCCTTTATGGTAGTGATGGGTATATTAAGTTTAAACTGTATCATATTGTCTGCCAAAAATATATAAAACATCAGTCTAACCATATGATAAGTATAGCCTTAACATGAGCGAAAAAATTTATGATTAGACATATA
This sequence comes from Branchiostoma floridae, assembly GCF_000003815.2. Lineage (NCBI taxonomy): Eukaryota > Metazoa > Chordata > Leptocardii > Amphioxiformes > Branchiostomatidae > Branchiostoma > Branchiostoma floridae. Next base: position 10,395,858 of record NC_049986.1, on the reverse strand, counting down.
TAATGTACATGTACATATATAACTTTGTACTACATTTGTACATGTAACAAGTTATATTGTTAGTCAGGTATTGGCACATAGTCACAAGTAACTGTTTTCCTGTTTCATGGTAAATTGCCAAAAGAAAGGGCGTAATATCAACCTAAATGTTACTTAAAGATTATTTTGCTTGGTTTGAAACAGTCAGTACAATTTGAGCCGTTTTGTTGCAATGTGCCGTAACTCTAGGATAGCTTGATACAGTGTTATAAGTAAACTGTGTACCGCTAATGGCATTCCAGCAGTTTCTTCACTGTCCTAATGCAACTGCACTAAATTGAAGTATAATCCAGTGCCTTTGTATCTAATGACAGATGCAATACTTTCCAATCTCTACTGACACACCCATATCGAGAAGTATTCTTCAACCTTTATTGTCGTCTTGCCAATTAAGTATAATCGCTCTGAATGTAAGATATTGGATCTGCATGTAAAATTTTCTGTAACATTGTTATATATGATATAGCTTCTAATAAAATGTAAGCATTGACTTTGCCTTGGACTTTGTGTGCTCTATGGTCTCTGTACTATTCAATAGTTTTGATGTTATTTCAGGAACAGGAGCACATGTATAGCATTGTAGACAGACTTGTGCCTAGTGCTGAACACCATCCACATACCGTTCAACACATCTGTCCTTGGTGCTGAACACCATCCACACAGACCTTTCCTTGGTGCTGAATGCCATCCACATAGACCTTTCCTTAGTGCAGAATGCCTTCCATACTGGCAAGCACGCCAGTCCTTGGTGCTGAATGACATCCCCACAGATAAACATACCTGTCCCTGAACACCATCTCGCTAGTGACCATTGCCATCTTTCAGGTAATACCGAGTTTGTTTTTGTTTTGTTTTTTCACGGCCATCTGAAATTCCACTACTACCGCTAATACCAATTTTTCAGACAAGAACAACATTAGTCATATCTTCAGGTACCAAAGTTTTTATACAAGGATTGATATGTTCAAATATTCATACTTTCCTAGAACTATCACTGAGTGGAATTCATTGCCATCAAGTGCAGTAGGGGCATCCTCACTAGATATCTTTAAAGCAACATTTGCAGATAGATGTACAAAGGTTAGATGTGGTCATAGTAATATAACCAGCTGCTGCTGCTCTGCATAGAGCAAAGATGGTGTGTTATGCCAAAGGGTAATTGCACTGGGTATACAGATACAGAAACTGGTGTATTATGTCGAAGGCGGTTAAACTGCCTATATAGATCATGATAGATACAGCTACTACAACACAGAACTTTCTTACAGTAAGGTTACTACTACGAGTTTTGGTGGGGTTATGACCATGCTTCTACTTGGTATCGTCGCCTGTGTTCCAGTGAGTGGATATATCTGTCTGCCTCTGTCTCTCCCATGTTCCCATGGTCCATCAGGACTGACTGCAGGGCACTTTGTACATCAGTGGGCATCTGTTTGGCATTCCTACCATAGAAACAGCAGAAAAAGCACTGTGAGTGTACACTCCAAGTACTTCATTGTACTGAGTAATAAGTGAAAAAAGTTTACAAAATCTGTTTTACTTTTATTGAATATGATTATGAAGAGTTTTCCTACAAGGCTTTACTATGTTTGAATTTTTTCCATCACTCATCTCAATTTTCATAGATGTGATTCAAGTCCTAGAAAGAAAAATTTCCATTATTATCTAATTTCCAGGTCAATGTTTGGCATGGCTTTATTTTTTTTAAGTTTGAGTATTTTTACATCAATGTATCTCCCCTGATTTTGTCTGTTAATCCTACTGTACGATCACCAAAATTTGCAGGGCTGATGTGCTCGTTAAATTTTATAATTCCTGAATTTTGATATCAGTATGACGTAATATGATGTAATTATGACGCCATTAATTGATTTTATTGGCTAAAACGGGGCATTCCCATAGTACAATACACCTAATTTAAGCTAAGAGAATAATCAAAGCTGCCTGACCCTGCAACGAAGATCCAAGCTTCTTGGTTATGAATGAGGTCCCAGATCACAGCTCCATTCTCTTTTATTCTCTGCTGAACATAAACTTTCTCCTCCTGAAAGAGTGAAGAAAGAATCTGTAATTAGAATCTAACAACAAACTTAGGATTGCACATTATGTCAAAGTGATTGGAGAGTCAGATTCAAAGTTTTTTTTCTACAAAATGTACTGCCTGAAAAAAAATGTTGAGGGTTGCAGCACTTAGATTTTCAAGCATAGCAAAAATGCAAGAGTTCAAAGTAGCTTTGAGTTCATGTTTGAACCAATTTACAGAATGAATATGCTAATTTTCTGGAGACAGCTTTCCACAAATGCAGCAAACCTAAAAGCATCAACACTTCACAATTTTCAGTAGGAAAGAATCTTTTTTGAAACACATACCTGATCCCTTGAAAATGCAGTGTACAAAGAAAGAAAGCCTTTCTCCACGAGTGGCTGCCATTCTGACGCACAGAAGAAGTCTTTGTCCTTGTTCCGACATCCAAAGAATAAAACATTTCCTGTACCAAAAATACAACATTTCATATTATTTACATTCCGTGTCTTTCATTTTGATTCAAATATCCTTTTTTCAACTTTGGTCTTTGTTCTCACTGTTCTAACAAATAGTGAAATATAGCAGAAAAAAATTACAGACAAATTTGATGTCCATGAACAAACAATATTGAATCAGAGACTGGACTAAGTGATAGGGACCTAACTGTAATGATGAATAATAGATCACACTGTTGCTGCAGAAAATAGCAAATTTGAGGACCTGACACCCACCTCCAATCCCAAGAGTGGTACGTTCCTGTATGAACCCTCTGAAAGGTGCCAGCCCTGTGCCGGGTCCTACCATGATGACGGGGGTGGCAGGTGTCTTTGGGAAGGAGATAGTGCCCCTCCTGACCCACATAGGAACCCTGACATCATCTGCCAAACAAACATAGACTTAGTCCAGCCATTGATAACTTCAACTATTTGGGGTTGGAAAATTCATAAGTCTTAATAATCAAAATATAGCCAGTGTTGAAAGAACATTCAAGTTTGTCCAACATTCAAGAATTTGTCCAATTTTTTCTTTGAAAGGGGGTAAAACTTGATGATAATGATTGTGATGATGATGAAAACTTGAGATAGAAAATTCTACTATACTAAATGTACCCCATAGTCATGTTTTTACTTGTTTATCAGAGCCAATGGGAACATGTAGCTCACTCATGTCACCAAATCAGTCAGTCAGCACGGCACAAGTTGCAAAGGGTGGGAGAGCCCTAGACTATGACAGACTTAGAGGAGAGAACTTAGCTTTGGAGATTATTAACATGAAGCATACCCGGTAGTTTATTAGGCATGTCAATTTTAAGTTTCGGTACCTTTCTGAGGGTTGAGAGAGGACAGCCATGTTGAGCAGAGCCCCCTACGTGGTGTAACCATCTTGGTCCGGTACTGCACCACAGCCATTAATACATGCACTTCATTGGGATGGGCCTGGAAATAATAAAGTCAATGTTGAAATTAAAGACTGCAAAATCTATTTGCCATTTCATTATTTGTGACAATACAAGTTTCAAATGTCATCAACTTGACCAGGTAAAAGCCACATGTAGCATACTGAATCAGAACTGCAGCATGAAGCCCTGACAGTTGTGCCTATACCTTCAAAGATGGAGCTATGGAGAATGTCCTTAATGGCTGGGATGAGGTTGAACAGATAGTGTACAGGAATGGTGTTGGATTTAAAAATTGACCAGACAGAAGCTCGAAAACAACATGCAAGATAGTCTCCATCCTCGAAAACAGGAAGCTCCACCCCCACGTACACATCCTGGATAAACACCACTGTTTATCCAGGATGCGTCCTGTTTGGGCCGTTTTCTGGATATCCAGGATGCGTCCTCCTGCTCAGGACGTTTTCTGGATATCCAGGATTCGGCTCTAGTACGAAAACTAGATACTGACGAAAGTTGGATACGACAGTTGTGCCTACCTGCAGAGATGAAGCTACAGAGAAAGCCCTAGGCTGGATTGGTGGGATGAGGTCAAACAGATAGTCTACAGGGATGGGGTTGGATTTAAAATCTGACCAGGTAGAAGCCCCACCTAGCATAATGAGTCAGAACTGCAACATGAAGTTCTGACAGCTGTTACCTTCAGAGATGAAGCTATGGAGAAAGCCCTAGGCTGGATGGGTGGGATCAGGTCAAACAGATAGTCCACAGGGATGGTGTTGATGACATGAGGAAAGTCCTGCAGCACCTCTAGGGTAGTTCTCCTGGGACGGTTACAGTAAGAGTACAGCTCCTCCTGAAGAGACAAACAAAATTCTAGGCTACTTTGTCCATTTGTATACTCTACACAGTGTACCTGCTTTGGCACCTCCTAGAGACCCATTATACTACTGCATGCAACAACATTTTCTAGGGATAACCACTCAGCAAAATAACTTTCTTGGTGAACGTAATAACTTCTTTCTGGGACTGGTATATAGCCCCCAAATGTGTGAAAGCCTGCCAATATAATCTGTTAATTTTCTAATAAGTCAAAAGTCTGGTCCACTGATTTTTATCGGGTCATCTGGACCGGTCAAAGAAAGGAAGATTGGTTTTATACCTCGGTACCCCACCCCTAATGTTGTATATTGTTGGGAAAATAGCTGGGAATCTGTACTTAATTGCAGTTATACTATATTAGTACACATGTAGTTGTCTGAATTGAAATCAATTAATCCTCTGAAACTTAAAATGAATTAAAAGTCCCACCTGGCCTTCAGCAGTGCTGAATTCTTGAAATTTCTCTTTCTCCATTTCATCGTCAGCAAAGTAAGAGAGAAGAGTGAAGAACCATCTCCTGGGTACAGCATGGATGTCCCAGTACTGTTCCACTAGGTGCTGTATGGTACAGGGCTGGGGGAGGGAGGGGGGCAGCTGCACATCTGTACAAACATAATAAGTAAGGAGAGAAGAGTGAAGAACCATCTCCTGGGTACAGCATGGATGTCCCAGTACTGTTCCACTAGGTGCTGTATGGTACAGGGCTGGGGGAGGGAGGGGGGCAGGGGCACATCTGTACAAACATAATAAGTAGGAGAGAAGAGTAAAGAACCATCTCCTGGGTACAGCATGGATGTCCCAGTACTGTTCCACTAGGTGCTGTATGGTACAGGGCTGGGGGAGGGAGGGGGGCAGGGGCTCATCTGTACATAAGATGTAACATAATAAGGAGAGAAGACTCTTTTCCACAAGTCAGAAATATCAAGTTCAAGCAAGCTCGACCAACGGACTAAATTAAGGCAGTTAAAAACTACAGTGTAGGGTGCTTGTAAAATTCCTAATCACATGTAGACCTTCGTATTTTTTTATCTACTTACACTCCTATACTATTTTCGATAAGTGTGGTGGGGTCTTTAATGTGCACATGACAGGTCATTTCATGTCATATCTGAGCAATGTACATAACCAAGCTAGGATACTACACATTTTCACTTGTCAGTGAGTGCCTTCCAAAGTGTACAAGATTGGTGACATGACATAATTGGAACTCATTGTTCTTGACCAAATACCGTGCAGTTACACCACACAACCCCTTATTTATGTCATGTGAGATGTGAGACTGTTGAGGTGAGGTGAGGTGAGGTATGGTGAGATCCACTCACCTGGGTCATTCTGCTGCAGTATTACCCTGTCCTGAGGGTTGAGTTTGAGAAGCTGGATGAATGTCTGCACCTCATCAGGCAGGTTAGGAGGCTGGATCATCACTACATCACCTGCTGCATGGCTGATACAGGGGGATAAAACACACATTAGAAATTGACTTTGTCTTAATATTGTTTTTGTTTTCCTTTGCCTACCTATTAAAATTGTCTTCACCTCATTTGCATGTGAATTCATAGTCAGGGTATAACATGCATTGGCATAATACCGGCCGTAAGACTTATACCGGCCAATAAAAAATAATGGAATTTAAAGAGATCTACACATGCAACAATAGTTATTTCTGAGGTATGCACACTTCAGACATCTAGGAGTCCAATACATCATTTACAAAGCATCGATTACAATGCATTCGAAGACAACAAGGCCAAAAGTTTTCAGTATCTTTTTCGGGACAGCCAGCTCGTCGTGGGACGAACACACTGTCACATTTATTGCCAGATTTGTAGATCATAATTACACATGCTCACAGCACAAGACGAACATAATTCAACAGCAATCTTGAATTTCTGTTGGTGACCTACCACTCGTGTAAAAGTGTGAAGAACCGTTGCATAATAGCCCGGATCTACGACTGAATGGGCAAAATTGAACGTACGCAGCCATTTTCCCGCCATTTTTATATCTACGCTAGCAGTAAAGTATTACGTCATAGCGGTTGTGACGGGCAAAAGTTAAATGAAAATTCTTGACAGTATACGTCCGTTTTCTCATGACATTTTGTATGCTCATGCAGGTTTATGTTTTATGCATTTACTAACAGAAAAGGAAGGAACATGGAGGATGTATAAAGGTACATAGCGACAGTTAATTGTGCCGTGTTTCTTCCCGCCGGTATTTTGTACCCCCTCCAACCACGCGCCCGTTCGCCATG
>NC_049986.1:10304972-10389161 GCF_000003815.2 Branchiostoma floridae | reverse complement strand
CGATATTACGCTTTTAGCAGGACAAGAGTGGCAGAAAAGTTACACAGAAGAGTGGGCAAGGGTAACCTACAACAGCAACATGTAACTGGAGAAAATGATGCGTTGACAATTTGTCAAATCAGTATGGCTAGAGAAATTGTCGTAAACGTGCCGGTATTATGATAATAGATGTTACAACCTGCTCTTCAATAGATCTCTTCAGTGTCAACAAAAGGTTGTGGATTAGTTGCAACTGTTTTTGGGAATATCTTAATTTACCTTGGATGTCTAACCTTCATTGACACATATTAAAAAAAATTATTGTGTCCAGATGCAATGCTTCAAATGTTTTGCAGCATCGATACCATTATTAGAGTCAATTACAACAAGCCCTTCTTGATTTATTCTTTGTCAAACTCTGAAACAAAGTTGGCCCCAACATTCCCAGAAAGATGCTACTGAACAGAAAAGAGGAAGAAGATGTGATGTAGAAGAAACCTAATCTCCAAGCAGATCCTACGGTAGCATAAGATCGTCTATAATAGTGTAGTGTGTTTGGCTACCAGTGGCTGATGAATCCCTTTGGCCAGCTATACTCCTTAGCCAGCTTTGATACTATCTTATGCCACTTCTTAATCTGCCTGGAGATTAGAAGAAACCTACTACTAGTAGGAAAAATGATGTGTGTTCCTTCCGTGAGCTTCAAGCTAAACATAAATACCTGAGCCCAGATCCAGACACATCCAACTTGATCAGTCGTACGTCCTGCCAGTGGTCGTCTGCTGTGATCCTATCATTGGACACCAGTCTGGCGTAGAACGGGTTATTCTGTGAAGGCCCGGTGATGTTACTGTCTGTAGGTACATGTAGTCCATTGATGCTATCCTGGTCTCCATCTACAAACTTTACTTTGTATCTTGGAGGAGGCCTGAAAAAAACATGACAATGTTTTAATTTTAACTGGTACTGATAATGCTTTACGTTGAACTTGTTTTAACGTAGTGGTGCTTGTACAACAAGGCATAATTCAGTCACTGGCTGTAAGCTTCTTGTTGTTCCAAGAAAAAAAAACAATTTTGATTGATTGAAGGTCTATGATTGATGCATGTCAATAAAACAAAACATAGACATTGCTTTATTGTTTTAACACCTTACAGAATACGTCAAGATTGAACAGACGTCCAGTATAGCAGTTTAGAGCCCAGGTAAAGGTGAAAAAAGCCCAATAAATTGTCTGAAAATCATAATAAATTTAAGCTATTATCCTTTTTGATTCAGAAGCCTCTCAAACAATTCCATACATAGTACTAAGAAAGACCACATGAAGAATTAACATTGATTCACCTTTACCCGCGGGGTAACCTACATGTATATTCGTTGTTTTAAAAAACAGTGAATTTAGGGAGTCGACAAACGATGGTTTCAAACTGCAATATTTTCAAAATGTTACAGTTCAAAACCACTGTCTGTCAGCTTCATAACCCCCTAAATATCCTGTTCTTTTACACAACGGATATAGGTTACCCGCAGATATAGGTGAACTAGTGTTACATGTAGGTGTCAACACAAAATTTATATAGTAAGCACAAAGGCATGAAGCTTAGATGTTTCACAATCAAACATCAAACACCTCAGAAACAAAAGTCCTACTCACAAGATGTGTTCACTGATGATGGCCTTGTCAGGAGGTAGTGGGTACAGACTCAGTACCTTGTTCCACAGGGAGTTCAGCCATGGGTCAACTACTGCGTCTGGTCTGTGGGAAATACAAAAAATAGGCAAGGCCACATCAAATTTATTCCTCGTTTTCTGAACCTGGAACCGATCCTCTGGACCTGGACCATAACTGTACCTGACTTTTCTGTATTGGTACCGTGTGACCCCTAGTGGCCACCTTCCAATACGGTGTTCTAAAAAAAACAATAACTCACTACCCCAGGCCTATGGTATCAAAAAGGCCGTGGAACACTTATCTTTCATACAGTAATATAAAAATCAGAGGCTAGATTCATTACCCCAGATCATGTTGGTCATCAGCCAACCCGAGGGTGTGAAGGGGGTTTCCACCCAGCTGCAGTAGTCTCTTCTGCAGTTTCTTGGCCACGAAATTGAACCTGCAAAACAGAAATGTTTCATTTACGGACACTACTGGGGGTACGGACACAACTGGGGGTACGGACACAACTGGGGGTACGGACACAACAGGGGGTACGGACACTACTGGGGGTACGGACACAACAGGGGGTACGGACACAACAGGGGGTACGGACACTACTGGGGGTACGGACACAACAGGGGGTACGGACACTACTGGGGGTACGGACACAACAGGGGGTACGGACACAACAGGGGGTACGGACACTACTGGGGGTACGGACACAACAGGGGGTACGGACACCAGTCACCACTAGTTCAGTGACGGCAGGAAGTTTATGATGCCCACTATTTCTATATAGTGATGGCTGGAGTGCCCTGCATTATGCGTATGGCCTCCTTTCCTTTATACCTCTTACAACATAGTCCTGTTCAGTGTCTTCATCCAGTGAAATCAAACTTACTTTTGATAGGAGGAGTCCCCCAGACCCAGAACAGCAAAGTTCAGCTGACATAAGGAGTTGGAGGGGAGATTCTTCCTCAGCAAAAACTTCCAAAACACCTGCAAAATATAAGGAAACTTTTAGAACACTTGAACAGAACTATAATTCAGCAATGTCATATTTTCTCAAATAAACTACGCATATATCATGACATACATTTTGAAATTCAAGTGGACTTGTATGAGGGTTATTGCACTGACAATGGAAAATGGATCTCAAATAGAGGAGAGTGGTGCTGCACTTCTAGAAAGGATGAAAAAAACTACATTGTTAATGCTAATAGCCTTAGTACCATCCTCCATAGTGACCGCTGGCTCAGTCACTACTGAAGATGGTACTCAGATGGTACAACACTTATTCTATTGTTAAGGATCTCGTAACTTCTTTGGTAATCTTCAGTATCAGTAGGCATCCTTCCATCTTTCCAGATGATGGTAGCACTCTCTCCTTGAAGTTAGGGCGGTCTTACTCACCTTCATATTGTCTGGCTCATCACCTTGTCCAGTTGTAGAACACACAAATATAACCATTGCTTCATGGATAAGAGAGGCCTGAAATAAAGGAAAATGTCATTAGCCCTATCAACAAGACTGCATGCAAAAAAAAGCCCTCGACTACTGGTGGGGCTCCTTGTTCAAATCATATCTGTAACGTTATTTGTATCTATATAGCCGGTATAACCGTCCTTCGGCGTAACACAACAACTTTGCAGGCACGCAGTGCTGCAGCAACTGGTTATATTACACTGAACGACGTGTCACACCTAACTTTTGCACATCTATCTGTAAGTGTTCTTTAAAACTATCCAGAGATTTCCCCTCCCGAGAAGATTCCCCATAGCTCTAGCATGGATGATATAGGACATAAGCGAAGAAATGTGTCAATCACTATGATGTAGAACCTGATATACACACAATATCAACATACTAGTAGAAGGCTCCACTTACAATAGGGTACTGGTCCATGGCGAGTACTTTGGTAGAGAAGTGGCGCCTCTTGGCCTCCCGCGCCACGCGCTCTGCCACATCCTGCGCTGTTCCGGTCTGACTGCCGTATAGGACCGTCAGCTGGCGGGATTCCATCGGGACGGATGAGGTCAAAAATAGATTCCTAATATAAATAGTGTATAAAAAACATGATGTTGTTCAAGATAATACTTGTAATGTAATGTAATCTTAAAATGACTGATTTGATTTGATTTCTTTGTTTTAATGGTTTCTTACTGCAAGGTGGTCTTAAGTTGCAAAATCATTAAACCGCAAATTATAATATGAATTTTGTTGTTCATAATTATTTAACTTTAACTACATTCAAATACAATTAAATCTCTGCAACTGGATCAAAAAAATGGATATTTACCTCCGGACGTTTCAAGTGACATCCATCACTCTTCTTCAAATTCAGCGTCACTACATGATGTGAAGATGACATTCTAGTGATCAGGGATAAACAAGTCCACTAGCCCTATTGTCCAGGGCAAGTGAAAGTGCTGTTCGGGCAAGTGCATGTCCTACCCCACTTGCCCGATCGGGCAAGTAAGATTTTTCCATTGATTTTAGTGCAATTTTGATATACTTGTTACTTTTTACAGTCATGACATCAAGCAATTGTCTACAGAGAATTCCATTGCTGGAAGTGAAAATGCATAAACTAGTAACAGTGACATTTGAATTTTGGGCAAGTGACAAATTGGTTCGGGCAAGTACATTTTTCATGTGCTTGCCCGATAGGACAAGTGGATTTTAGAAAACTTGTTCAACCCTGGTGATGCTGAAGAAAAGTGATGGATATCAGTCAAAACACCCAAAGGTAAATCTGTAGATGACTTTTTTTATCCAGTTGTAGAGATTGAATTGTATTTCAATATTGTTTACCTGAATATATGTCTAACCTTCATAAACATTTACTAGTTTGGTTTGAATGCTTAAGTTATATCCTGATAAAATCTCACATATAGCAGCCTGCCCAACATCAACTGCCAGGTACAGCCCCAGACAGCAGAGTTTATGTTACGTAGACTAGCATTTGTTACTTAAAACAATAGGAAAACTTCCTTTTCCTAAATACAGACTTTTAATAGTTAATTCGTCGGTAACGTTATATGGTCACATGTGCTTTGACGTTTTTGTTACCTTGGTTTACCATATGTAGCCTGAGTATCATCCGTATTCTACCGGGGCTCCTTACACTCGCTACCCCTAAAAAATATTTTTTTAGGGAAGTGAGTGTAAGGAGCCCCGGTAGAAATAGGATGGTACCCAGGCTATACCATATGGATCAGCGATCTAAATTTCACAATCTATGGCTCCATAATCAGACTATAACGCTTAACCAAGGTCTATTTCGACTCTGTGCTATGAATGCTCTTACAGAAAACAAACAATTAATATTTTACACACCGTAGACTGCTCTCGACTTTCCACGAGTTGGGTTACGTCAGTAACCTGTCATAACCTATGACCTTTACTGGAAAGTTCCATTTTTTATTAGGAAAGCAAACTTTTCTTTTGATATAACTCGTATTTGAAGGATTTATCAATTATTTTAAACCTCTAGACAAGATTCTTTATCTATTAAATGTTATATATAGGCATGTTTTGTTTTGAAAAATTAATATCAATCTTTTACGACAACGTTTATCTCCCCTCTAATATCAAGAGGACTAATCTATTGACCTTTGCTCTCTCTGAGAAATCACTTCCGCCATTCCTTTGAAATTTTGCAGCAGTCGCGGCGTTTTTCTTGGAATAACGCTGGATAAAAGGCATCAATAGACTCCAGTCACAAAGAGAGAGACTCTGGCATCTTCTAGTGATTCCGGAGTAGGCTGCTGCACCATTTGAGTCCGAGTTTCGCGGTAGAAAACGCCATAATTTCCGATGATGGTGGAGCTAGGCAAACCACGATATCGTGTTGGGTTCCTGAAAAGAAAGTAGCATTTTGTAAGAGCCATTGCAGCGTCTCTTCGCAGTTAGACACTCGTGGCGAACCATGCTGTTCTCACTGAAGGAAATCATCCAGTGGATCGGTCTCTCCGCCTTCGAGCTGTGGCTCCACGTCGTCTCCCTCCTGGTCTTCAGCATCCTCCTCGCCTTAAAGGTGGGCAAAGGAGATTTTTTTTTCTTTGACAAGACCACAAATATTCTGGATATCAACATCTTCGTGATATTGACATGACTCAGATGCATATTTCATATTCATTTGAGCACCTGGTAAAGGATGTTATATAATGTCCTTTCGAGCGCCGACAATACAATTCACACTAAGATGCTGGGTGCCCCTATTTTGGGGTGGTACCAAAAAATGCAGCCTAGTAGAATGTGCTTGCACAATTTGGCAGCTTTTCTGTAAGTTTGTCTGAAGCAATGATGGTGCATTTTTTTGTTCTCTGACCATTGAATGTGACAGTATAGATACAAGGTACCATATAAAGACATGGTTATAGAATTGACTTGAAGAATTTTACTTTAAACTTTCTTATTGTTGTTTTCCTAATCTTACATTGTATGCCTTTAAGCTGGAGGGTGTACTTTTCTAATCTTACATTGTGTGCCTTTAAAGCTGGAGGGCGTACTCTCAACCACCTGGTGGACTGTGTTCATCCCGCTGTTCGCCAGCGACGGTCTCCACGCCTACTTCTCCTCTATTGTTTTCCTGAGACTGAACCTCGAGGGCGACCTGAGAACGGCCGGGATCCGGACGGCTTGGAGTGCGGTCGTCTTGGTCCTTCCGTTCGCCTTCAAGATGCTGCTGTGTCAGAAACTTGAAGACCAGAACAATCTTACGTTCGCTATGATCATGTCACCTGTATTCATTCTCCTTCAGGTGTTGATGATTAGAGCGTGCCAAGTGGGCAACTGAAGAAAGAGACTTTTACTGTAGCGATTAATTATAATATATTATGTTTACCTTCAGTATGTCATTGTGAAGGCTTGTGTACATGTCATGTTGTATGTAAAGTGAAATCAAACCTTTCTGTATCTAATGTACATGCACAATACTTTGGTTGGGTAGGTAAAACTAAAGACAGTGGAAGGAGAGGGTTTGGCTCTGCCTTCCAATACCGTGCCCTAGACACAGTGGATAATAACACACTGCCCCTACAGCCTCAAAAAGGCTATGGAAACACCTTATTGTATCTACACTATGGATATATGTGTACATGTGAGTGTATATATTTTGTGAACCAAGTAAGAGTTCTGACTGTTAGTGTAAGAGTTCATTTCACTGTACATAGGAAGAAAATCTATGGTGTGCAGTTTCGAGTATGCAGTTAAAGCTGCTATGGAGGATTTTACTGTTATAGGGCAAATGTTTGCAGGGTTTGAGTTTGCAAACATAAAACAAATGTGAACATTTCCCCTAGTACTTCTGAATCAGTTATTTTCCACACAGCATATCATTAGTATCCTCTCATGGGCCCAGCATACGGCTGTTTTTATGGTTTAGAAAAGTTTTTTAAAGTATACTTTTTTCTTCCAACAAACCTTTCTGAACAAAGCCTAGTTCAAGTTTGAAGGCAGTAAATGTATCCTGCCTGGTAAAAAAATTCTCAAAGTAGACTTAGGTATGCTATAGCTTTTTTTTTCCAAAGAACCATGCCCCCATGCTGACAATTTGCCCTCTAACTTACCCCCCAGGGGCAAATTCTCTGGCAAACATAAAATTATGATTGTTCTAAGATTAAGAGGCTACTTGAACCTTGAACGTGGACATCTTTTTCAAGCCATCACGGGTCACAATGGATCCTTCTTCTCCACGGTGACAGCCTTGACCTCCATGAGCGAGCAAAGCTCTGCTGTGGTAATGTTACTGATTTATGTGTCTCTTTTAAGGCTGTTGATGAAGGTTGTACGCTTTCTTCCCCTTCTTAGCTTTCCCTCAGTTGGCTCCTAGAGGATAAGCTGGTTGGCTACTAGTTCTGTATGTTGGACACAATGTCCGGCCAGCGCCATCCTCCGTTTCCTGATCTTTTGAGAGAGTCTGGGGAGGTTACCTATACCAGGCCACAAGTGAACAAAAAGTCTTCAAATGTGACCTGTCTGGCATGAATTGTGCCCCTCAGGAAGAGGTAGAATGCTCAATTTCAACATAAAATTCTCCAACTGAACTCTGGAAGAGGTAGATCATTCACTTATCACCTTAGTTACAGCTTTTGTTTGTTTCTGCTCTTTATACTGGTTAAGTTGAATGTACATATGGACTTCTAAATGACCTGTTAATGTTATATCCATTCCAAAATCCATACAACAACCATATGTGTTTATTATGATCGGTGTAGCTAATAAGTCTTTTTGTATTCGTGTGCAAAACAAAGCTGTCAGCAATGTACGAGGGGCGTTCAATAAGTAATAACTCTGACCCATTTCCAGTTGTCTGATCTAGATGAAATTTTGCATGTGTAATGATTCAGACCTCTATAGTTTATGTTGCAAAAAAGAGCTCTGAACTAATTGTGGTTTTTGATTTACTAGTGTTTGAACTGAGTTAGGTGTGAAATGGACCAGGTGTGAAATAGAGACAGTTGAGTGTCGCGCAGTGATCCGGTTTTTGTATTTGAAAGGACGCACACCAGAGCAGACTTTTGATGAAATGAAAGAAACTTAAGGTGATGATGCCCCATCATATGACCTTCTAAAACGCTGGCATCCTGAATTCAAACATGGCCGGAAGTCTGTGGAAACAGCTCCCAGACCTGGTCATTCCTCTTCTGCCATTGATGAGGCATCTGTTGGAGGACCAACCTGGGGTGTCCTACAAAAACGGTGTCCAGAGCTACATCAAATGATGGGAGAAATGCATAACTCTGGGTGGTTCCTATGAAGAGAGAGACTAATAACTGTGCCAAGTTTCATTAATCTCCTGCTATGGGAAATGAGTCAGAGTTATTACTTATTGAACGCCCCTCGTACATATGGCATACAGACTGGCTAGAAAATGTGTACTTAATGATACACAAACTTGCTTCTACAAGACCATAGAATGCTCTTCTTTTAATGTAACTTACTTCAGAGTACTTCGTTTATTACATGTAAATTTTGAAGTTGTATTGCTGCATTAAAATATTAAACATTCGTAGTTTTTTTTTTGTTTTTGTTTTTGTTTTGCTTCGTCTTTCTTTTGAGTAGTACTTTAGGGCCTTTGTGTGTACCTGGTTGAACTATAAGTCTGTGTAACACAAACTCTGCTGTCCAGGGCTGTAACTGACCCCTTGCCGCAGTAAAGACCAATCAATTGTTAGGCGGGATGCTATAAGCGAGATTTCCGTGTTTCTTAAAAGAAAAGTTGGAATCTCTTCTGTCCAACGTCATGTGTTTATTCGACCTCACAAGAATCCTACTCAAACGTACCACCTAAAAGCGATGACGTCACGTGAAACACTACCCTTTCAAACCATTACAATAGGCTACATAATAGTCTACGAGCGGAACTGAAACCTTGCCTTCTTGGTCTAGACATAACCAAGTTCCATTCCCTGTTACCTTTTAGAACTAACATTTCATAACATTAACATAACATTTTAGAACTGAATCAGTTCTAGGTGTTCCTTTGCAGTTAAGTGACAGATATTCAAAGAAACTTAAAGCAGTGTTTTGTGCAGTTAATGCCGAAAGTGCAAACTAAGACGTGACGTCGGCATTTTGTCAAATACATCTGGGTTGAAAAACAACTCTTCCTCAGAAAAAAAGGTAAGAACTTGAGTTATGTTCTATGTTGAACACAGTGCCGTCAATAGATTCCAATAGCTAGTCAAAGTGTACCTACAGTGAACGACCAACTGTTTTCGATCATATATATGCATGTTGTTATACTTTATGATTGTTGTGTTGTTTGGTAGCACCTTTATAGTGAAGTACGTGTATCAGGTTACGGACTGGTGTCTGTCAATAGCGGTGATCAATAAGTTCGCAGCCTCACCCAGAAATAAGGTGCACAATTCGGGGCATAACTGCGAAAAAATCAAGCCTTTCATGAATGTCAACCAAGAGTCAAATTGTGATTTTTACATTGCAGACGAAACCAGGTTAGGTTTGATAACAGAAGGAAAACAAAACATGGGTAATTAAGCTGCTACCTGAGGTGTGCGGGTCAAATTGCGCTGCTGAAAGTCAGATAGACACTTCTGTCTAGTTGAAATAGGAAGGAAATCCTCATGAAACATTTTGACCATTTCTTCAAAGATTTCACGACATGAGGAACAAGATTCACACAGCTCTTATCACAGTTCACCATTGTTTTTTCTCACCACATACCTAGTACTTATTTTCAAAAGAACGTCGACTGGAAAATATACGTGACTGCGCGCATTTGACAAATTGGTGGATAGTGGAAACAGATAAAATCTGCCCCGAAATTTGAGTTTTTCACCTTAATTCTGGGTGATGCCACGAAATTGTTGATATGTACTATAAATCGTTATCCACCCGTCCACAAAAGGTATGTTTCTTATGATCTTTGAGAGTCTGATAAGTTATCAAGTTGAACAATCCTATGTACATGTAGATAGTTATGATCAAGGAAACTTGATCAAAACCTCCTTGGTAAGATTGACACCTAACGACAGTTCATTGAAATCCAGGTTATTGAATATTCACAGTGAAACATTGGGACAATGGAAGGTTCTTCGTTAAAAGTGAAAAGCGAGGAACTGCTTGTTACAAGTCTTCCCCAATTAAAAACTGCACCTGTACAGGACACTCTACCACTGAAAGGAAAGGTTCATAACGTTGGAAGTTCCGAGTCGCTGCACTACGTTAAAGAAGTGTTTTTTCTGCTCTCGCCAAGTTTCACTGTACAGGAAACGTCAACGTCAAAGGGCGTGTATCAGATTTCTTTTGTTCCCTCTGAAAAAGCAGCGAACACGTTGAGTGTGTGTAAACAGTGGTGTCGCGCTGTGGAGGTAGGAAAGCCTTACTGGCTGGAATTGTCCTCAACTCACATCTCAACAACGGAGAAAAAGTCTCCCGGAAGACTCACATCTTTACAAGTCTTAGATGTTGTCAGAGTGTCCCTTGGTTGTTTTCTACACCACGGTACGTATGTGAGCCACTGGATGGAGGAATCACACGATAGCACGCCGGATATTTCACTACACCTTGAGCACGACCTTCAGTCCTTGTCTGTGTGCTTGAAGAACAATAACAACATCGAGAAAATGGCAGTACCTTACTCAGGTTTAGACAGCTTTGTTCTCGTGTGCTCTCGCGAGAGTAGAAACACGACGCTGTTCTTTCCACTCAACATTGCGCCTCGGTGTTTCGTATCGAAGTCAACTAGGGCCGCTCAAGAAGACAGGGTCCTATCTTTCTCCACTTGTCCTCCTGACACCATCGGTTCGAGCTCAGTGTTAGCCCTTGACGTAGTTGAGAGCTCAACAGACGGGTCTGTTATAGAGGGCGCTCTTCGCAGGCTGGAAAAGGTTGGCTTTAAAATCTACTTTTCATCGACAAGAGTGATTACAGCGCCCCCTACTGACGGTAACCTAAGTAAAGCCTTCGATGACTTTTCCGTTACATATGCATGGCGCTGCGCACTTTCCAGGGGGTACAAAGTCTCCGACCGTGCCCTACCGGCTTTTCTGTCCACGTTGGACATTGCTGCAAGGAAAGACCCGATAGCGACCGCTTCTGCACTACATCAAGTGGCAGATGTATGGCTTGATGGGGACTGTTTTTGCGACTTGCAAGCGGCGTTTCAGACAGAGTTGAAAAACGCATCTACCATCGATCAAAACCACACTGAAGACCTCCCCGACCACTACGTCTACGCGAGAAAGGTGGTGGTCACGCCTACTCAAATGTTGTTTCTCAAGCCCGAGCCTATCGTCGAGAACAGGGTGGTCCGAGAATACGGCGTCGACAACTTCATCCGCGTGGCTTTCCGAGACGAGGACTTCAGCAAGCTTGCCGTTACAAACCCCAACCCCATCAGGTGCGTGACGTCACGGGTGAAGGATGTCCTAGAGAAAGGAATCAGGATTGGAGAACGACACTTCAAGTATCTTGGATCTTCCAACAGCCAGATGAGGGAGCACGGCTGTTGGATGTATGCGGCAGTGGACAAGACAACGACGTCGACGTCGGACATCCGCGGGTGGATGGGCGACCTGTCGCACGAGCGCTGCGTGGCGACGTACGTCTCACGACTGGGTCAGTTCTTCTCCTCCTCTTGGAACGCCGTCAGCGTCAGCGTCGAGGATCGGAGCGTCGAACTGATCGCCGACGTTGAGACAAGTTCAGGGACGCACACCTTCTCTGACGGCATCGGGAAAATCTCCGTCCCACTTGCCAAGAAGGTATTGTAGCTTGAGTTGATACATTTTGTTTAACGTCGACTCTCATCTTTACACCTTGTACCCTATTGCCAAGACCACCGTGTGTATAAAATTACTAATTTAAAGAGACCTACTGGTATGTGCCATACATTTCTGCCAATTTAAAATGCACGGAAAAATTCATATTCCTCATGCAATTAGACAACTATATAAGACGTAAGATGTAGAACCTGTTCTTGTAGGTACCGGTATCCGTCTCAGTCTATGAAAATAAGACTAATTTTCTTGCATAAAAATTGTGCCTTATCGCTATGAACCTTGTTAGAGCATAAATGTAAAATGAAGGTCTTTTATTCACTAACCCAGTATCAGCAATCCCTGATGCATGCACACTTTGCCATTGGGCCTTCAAACGTAAAAATGGTGTACAGTGTTTCTCTGCTCAGCACTCAGCCTTTGGGAAAGTACGTAGTAGTTGAGTACACAGACCACTATCAGTAGACTATCCACCTGCTGTAGCGATTGCACAAACGTTGTGCGGCCCAGGGCTACTGAAACTGAGATGGGCGCCGTCCGATGCACTATTTGTTGCGGGAAGGACCCTTACCTTTAATATACCTTTTAACGTAACCTTTAATGTAACTTTCAACGTAATTCTTAACGTAACTTTCAACGTAACGTCTAACATAACTTTCAGCGTAACTTTTAACATGACTTTAACGTGACTTTCAATACAACATTTTACAGGTCGCGGCAGCTCTGGGTGTTTCCCCAGTCCCTTCTGCCTTCCAAATCCGGTACGCCGGCTGTAAAGGTGTGCTGGCCCAAGACCCTACCCTGGGGAACACCGACAGGATCCAAATCCGCGGCAGCATGAAAAAGTTCGAGTCAGAACACAAAACTCTGGAAGTCACCTCAGTCACTACTCCAGGTTAGAAAACCATTTTGCCTTCCTGACAGTGTTGTTATAATTTGGCCATAAGGTCATATAATTTTTATATGGATATTGATTACCCGGCGGATAAAGGTGAACTAGTATTTGAAAGTTTTAGTGTAGATCGGATCTTTCATGTCTTCAATGCCTCCCTCCACCCTATACAGGAGTCCTGAGTTTGAACAGACAGGCCATCACGTTGCTGTCTGGTCTCAACGTGCCTGACATGGAGTTCTTGAAGCTACAAGAACGTGTTCTCAACCAGCTGGCGGAAATGCTGATCCTAGATGAGGCGGCTGTGAAGGCACTGTCGGGCGCCCGGGTCGGCATGGAGTAAGTACTAGCTACTGTCGGATTTCCAACGGTGCCCTCATCAAGGAGTGTAGCCCCAGCCAAGCTCCAATTACGTCCCATGTACTGCAGGATACCGGGTAGCATTTTTCGCAGGGTCCCGGGTTGATTTTAACTTCGAGTTTAGAAACATGGATTTTATTTGGCCCGGCTGTGCCTCAAAATAGCCTATAGCCACCGTGTGTCCCATGTAACCCCCCGCAAACAGTTAGTAAGCTACCCGGAGGAGTCCTTTGTTTCCAAATTACACCGTAGCATATACAAGAAGCCTAAGTATCGTGTACCTAAAAGTATGGGCATTGGAACACATTTAGATGTCTGATTATTTGGGGAAATCAAGTCGACAGACTGTGTTTTCAAATTGCAAAATTATAAGTACAAACAATGTTTTTGAAAATTCTGTTTGAAACCGCCGTCCGTTAACCTGATATCCCTAAATATAAAAAAAAACGAATATAGGTTATCCCGCGGATAAAGGTGAACTTGCGTTATATCGTAACGGTTATATCTTGCACTCTTCTTGCAGCATCCGAGCTCTCCATGACAGCGGAATCTCGCTGACTACTGAGCCGTTCTTCCGGTCGATGTTGTTGGCTGTTTACCGGAACCGAATGGGAGAACTTCTCCGGCGAACGAGGATAGAGGTAGCGATGTCCAGTAATTCACTTAATAGAATAACTTGTACAATTTGTCTAAAACGGGGTATACTTTTGATAGAATGGGCGATACTCAAAACAATGGCCCATTTCGCTACAAAGGATTCTGCTTGGTGGCATATCCGACGTCCACTGGCGTTTTAAAATCCTACCTTCATGTAAACAACACTAACTGCCTCTGTTTTAAACCAATTTTGACTGTGGAAACTTGGTAAGAATAGCAATTAACTATAGTCTGCTTCACTCTAGTTATTTTCTTAAACATGCCCCCCCCCCCCCAAAAAAAAACGTCAACGCCTGCCGGTATAGTTTTTTTCATTTTCTATTCGGTCCAAAATCCGGTCCACGGATTTTTTTCAGGTCCGGTCCAACAACAAAAAAAACGGTTTTGTACCGGTACACCGTTTTGGTACTCACCCCAAGTTGCTACCATACATTGTACCAAATACAATTGTCGTGCAATAAAGTTTATCTTTCAGATACCTGCTGGAGAGGGACGAATCATGATGGGGACAATGGACGAGACTGGAAAGTTACAGTACGGACAGGTTTTCATCCAGTACTCAAGGGAAGTAGATAAACCACAGGCTGACAAAGTCGTCCACCAAGGTCAGGTCACCGTCACCAAAAATCCCTGTTTCCACCCCGGGGACATGCGCAAGTTCACTGCCGTGGACGTGCCGGAGCTCCGACACATGGTGGACTGCATCGTCTTCCCGTCGCGAGGACCCCGCCCCCACCCCGATGAGATGTCCGGGTCGGACCTGGACGGCGACATGTACTTCGTGACGTGGAGAGAGGGTCTCATCCTACCGCGAGAGAACAGACCAGCCATGGACTTCACTGCGCAACCGAAGCGAGTTCTCCACCGCCCCGTCCAAGAATCAGACATGATAGAGTTCTTCGCGGAGTACATCGGAAGCAATCAGCTCGGCCTAATTGCCAACGCCCATCTCGTTCACGCAGACAAGGAGGATCAAGGCATCTTCTCCCAGAAGTGTATCGACCTAGCCCAGCTCCACTCAGATGCAGTAGACGCGCCGAAGACTGGTCAGTGTCCGGAATTGAAGGGAGATCTCAGACCCGAAGTGTATCCAGACTTCATGATGAAATCGGACAAGCCACAGTATCGGTCTGAGAGGATTATAGGGAGGCTGTTTCGAAAGTGTCAGGAACTGGACAGTGCTAACCAACGTTCCGGCACTGACGATATCGTGTACCATACTAGTGGCATAGACCACGACTTAGTCCGCGAGGGTTTCGATTCCTATATCGAAGATGCACAGACGCAACTCAACATCTACAACAACATGATGATGTCCATCATGTCTCTGTATGGCATAACCAGTGAGGGTGAAGTGGTGTCAGGTTGCATTCTGAAAGTCAAACAGCGACTGGGTCTCCTGAAGAACGAACGTTTCGAGGTCACCGAATACGTCAGGGCGAGGTTCAAGACACTCTGGAGGAAGACTCGTGCCGAGTTCTTCAAGCAGTTCGACGTGGAAGAGTTATCAGAAGAGAGACGTAAGGAAGAACAACTGAAGAGGGCCTCAGCTTGGTACATGGTGACCTATTCTGATGCCTATGACGAAAAGCCTCACGATCCCTCGCCCAAACTTCTCAGCTTTCCCTGGGTGGTATATGACGTCCTGGCGAGTTTGAAGAAGATTGCACGTGGAAGAGGTTTGGAACCAGGACAAGCTTCAGAAGAAGATACAAACAAGGCCCTGATCTCGATATCCAAGAGCCTACGGGGACACTTGGATCTACAGCTTACACGAATCACTGGGGCTCAGACGAGACAAACGGAGCTTTTTCGAAAGATACAGAAGGCTGTTGAAGGAGTGGTGGGCGGTGTCAAGCTCGTGCTCATAGGCCCTGGTCTGACGGGGATTTGTGATGACGACTCAACAGTTGAGATCTTTGTCTCTGAAGACAGGGGAGTAGACAGTAATCTCAGCTCTGATGGCCGACAAATACTACCGTTAATCTGCAGCGCCATAAAGACTAGTGTCAAGGAAGCAACGCATGTGAAAGCGGGAAAGGGGTTCACGCTTTTGTTCAAAGAAGACTCAGGAGCGAAGGCGACAGTGAGCCTCACATCCTCGCTACACGACCTTAGGAGGTCGGCATACATCAAACTCCACACAGCCCGACGCCCGGACCTACTGGCGGTGTTGCACGTTTTGATGGACTGGTCCCGAAAGTTTCACATCTGCGGAAGGGGTAGAGATGACGTCATTCCGGAAGAGATTCTCACTCTGTTGTTTCTGGGCTTCGCAGAAACCCACGACTTCATCGCGAAGCTCCGAGATCCCGACATCCAGACCGAGTGTGAGGCGATCGTCAGAGGCAAACAGTCAAAAACACCAGCGAGTATCCAAAGCTTAGATGATGGAGTTGTGCTACTGAAGTTCTTTGAGCATTTCAGCTCCATCTCAAAGAGAGAGTTGCTGATGGTGCCGGATCCGTCGATGAAGGAACATCGACGGCCGTTGGTTGATCACATCTCCCGAGACAAAGAGAAGAAGCTGCGAGACAACATGCTGCACGCCTATCACCATGTTGCACAGGCTATCGGGGTGTTCGGCCTCCTCGGCAGGCAGATGACAGCACCGGGGCACCTGGTTCTCAACTTGTGTCGAGAAAGTCTCGGTTTTGTTCTGCATGCGGAAGACTTTAACGCTACTCGCCTGTCGGATTTGACCGGAGCCCAGGTCGCCATCAGGCGCCGCATGTTCCGTGACGTCATCGGCTTCATCCTAGAGGCGTGGGGCGATCAGGACGCTCTCAGGCGGGTGGAGGAAGAAGTCAAACAGTTGGAGGTAAGATCAAAGCACCCTGTGCCTTTGGCTGTCGGGAGACAGCCGTCCGTTCAAGAGGGCCGTTGTATTGTGTTCGAAGGCTTCAAATCGAAACAGGATAATATCCAACTCAGGTCGTACGACGGACAAAGAAATCCTGAACATGATGACAAGACGCTAGAATCCCCTTACCTGCTGGACGGTCCTCAGATCACTACACAGACGGGGGACGGTGCCGACTTCGAGCTGTTCCTTCAAATGTTACGGCGGCAAGGTCAGTGTATAAGTGATGAATACGATGAAGCAAAACACGGCCAACTTAGGGCGACCTTTCGTTACGGCAACGTCTACGTGTACAACACGTCGCACTTGCCGAAAACGATGACCGTAGAACAATTCGAACAGGATGTAGAGCACGGGCACCTGGCTATTGATGCTTACCTTAGCAGAGTGCGTGGTAAGAGGAGGGGCCGACGGCGTGGTAATGCCTCGACACCGTCTGTAGATCCCCACATGCAGCACTCTTTCATCCCGTGTACGGCTACCGAGAACGTCCTGCCGAAATTCCTGGAAACCTTCAACTTTGAAGAGTTTTCCTGCACAGAGAAGTACAACGTGTCCTTCAAGCTAGACAGAGGTACCAAAGGAGCCCTCATTTTAGACAAGGCTTTCAACTTTGTTGAACTCCGCTTACCTGACGTGACGTGGATGGCTCTGGACCTCAAGCGACGTCCACGCGATCCGACGAGCGACGACCATCCGTCCGGGACTGACATTCGCCTCAAAATTCAGTCGCGGCGCGCTCTGAGGGGAGAGAGTGTGGAGAAGAACGAAACGTACAAGAAGTTCTTGGACCCAGATGTCAAAGTGTTGGTACAGGTGCACAGGTACGTTCGATCTGTTCTTCTAAAAATCAACCTTGTAAATAGCCATACATGTAGTGCTCAAGTTCGTTGTTGCAAATCTTGCAGTTGTATTTCCGAACATAATGTCATCAGGGTGGTAGCGCATATAGACTAATGGACTTCCCTTGTGCACAACTAGTAATGTGTCTGTAGTCGTTCGACAATTCTAATATTAACGACAAGTGAGATTTAATAGATATTGTTACGAACATACAGAAACCCAGGAAGCCACAATTTCTTATCATGTTTTGTCTCTTGTTATTTCAGCTATGACTTTCAATGTCGTGATGGGGTAACGACTCTCCAGATCCACCCTCACTACCAGGGTAATGTCCCCTTTGTCCGGAGAAGGGTCATCCGACGGTTCCGGGCAGCTGACGATGTCCAGCACAGCCGCTTTCGGACAGATGTGGAGGTAAAGTAGCCTCCTTGGTAGACTTCGCGCTGGTTCGCGATTTTCAACGTTGGCTAGGGTCTCTTATGCCGGGAAAGGGAGTTTAACGAGGAAGGAGTTTCGCCCCGCCCCGCACACTGCATTCGGTTACACTGCATTCAAGTAAGTAGCTTCTTTTCAGAAAGTATGTTATTTAGACAAAATTACGTTTCAACGGCAAGGCCATAGCAGGCTCTCTGGGGCCTTTTTTGGCTCATAATACACTTTTGCTGGCCATTTCTATTTGTACTCGGTCGCTGATTGCGGGCCTTTTCTGACTGCCGGCCCCCAGGAGAACAAATAGAAATGGCCAGCAAAAGTGTATTATGACCCCAAAAAAGACCCAAGAGAGCCTGCTATGGAGGCTAGGCACGGACCTCTATTTGTGAGTACCTGATCTGATAAATGACAGCGGATTTGTCTTCTTTGTCTCAATATCGTTGTAGTTTAACCTCTACGTTTACTACAAACCGTACCTCTCCGTGTTTCAACATGCTCTAGGTGCGTCTAACCGAAGTGTGGGAGTACTCCCGACCTGACGACAGCGGACGGTTCACCCGAGTCATCCCCGGGCGGCAGGAGGTCACAGTCATCCCGCCTCTGCCCGACTGGACCGGGCCCGGGGACGTCGAGGCCTTCGCACGGGAATACTGGCACTTTTGCCTTGAACTTGGCGACACCTTATATAGATAATAATTTGTTGCAAATTTTTGCCCGAGGGCTAATTACAGTTAACATGAAGGGGACAAACAGTGTAGAACAGTATAGAATATGTCAACTCTAGTCTAAAAGCTAACTCTGAATTGTAACTTGTTGGGTTTGACTTTTTCTGAGACAGTACGACCCTATACCTTCGCCAACTAATAATGCAAAACTATGGAAAGAATTATCTAATTTGCATACAACGTTACCTTTAATGTTCAATTCCACTTCATTTGCGTATGTCGCAAATACGAAGTTCCTATCAATTAGGAACTGTACCCTAATTTGCATATGTCACAAGTTTGAAGTCCGTGTGAATCAAGCACCAACTATTTGCATTGCAGCATATTGCACAGTGTCTATATTAAAGTAGTGACTTTTGCTATGTGTATGAATACCCAGTCTATTCATTAAGACATAACATATTATCTGTCATCATGCATTTGCACTGGCATCCCGACCAAGCTCCAAAGTCACAAATTTTTCCCGGTGTTTTCACGGCGTCTATTTATCGCCGGGTCCCTATCCCTGGTTCCTTTTAAGTACGAGTTTAACAACTTCGGGGGCACGACCGTGACCAAAAGTAGCCCGGTATCCCCAAGGTGTCATATGGTGTCACCCTCGGATTTCTAAATTGAAATAGCCCATAAACTATATCCGGGGGCAGATTTTTTTTTTCAAATTATGACCGTAGTAATACCGATCCGTTCATTCCTAGTTCAGAAATAGTCCTAAACTGTGCGTTTCTGTCGAGTTATGTTTTATATAGATATTATTGTTCGTGAGCATCACCGCCTGCCGAAGAACATACTGAGGAGGAATCCTATAATGAGACCACCAGTCACCCCGCCTACTGCCGCCACGGCGTTGTTAGCCTGGAATTGAAAAAGAGGACAAAATATTAAACATGGCTTGAAAATTCATATGCGCTAAATTCATATGCGCTACTGTAAATGCAGACATCTTCACAGTGGTTTTATTTTCGCGGTTTTCACGAGGCAGTCTTACCGCGAACTTAAACCCAACGCGAACATTTTTCCATTACAGTATGTGACTACAGTGTATAGCACTGCCGCGAACAATCCACTTTCCCGCTAGCTAACGCGACAAACGCATGATAAAAAATCTGATTGAACATAAATGCATTTACAGTAAGGGGAGGGACCAGCGTTTGATTTGTGCAGTCGATTGCATCGTGCATACCATCGACCTGAATATTATTTAGTTTTTAATATTTATTCCTGGGCCAACTTTAGTCATACTAAAAGGTCAAGTCTTCTGATGGGAGGCCTCGAGGACAGAAGCATTTAAATTTTAAAAATTGGCAAACAATTTTGACCCAGGTCTTGTCATGTTTAGAACTGAAGTTAGCCCCTGAATGACAGCTCCCGGACAGGACTGGTACAATAGGACAGGAGGTGAAATCCTTGTGTTATTGGAATCATCCGCATGGTTGTAGCTCGTTAAAACACGGGAGATGACCTCCCATTTTTAAACCAAAACAAACCCGACAAATCCAGCTTTGCAGTGGGGTAAAGACATGAGGTTTGCAAATGTATGTAGATGTGCACGGGATTGGGTAATCTTTTTACTTGCACCTTGCAGCAGTTTTGCGGTCCCCAGAAAATGGCATCCATATCATCGTGTCAACCACAGCTGCGAGCATCGTGACATCCGGATATCCCATTAATTGGGACTTCCGGCAATAGGGCGTTCGCGTGACCACGTATATACGCGATACGGAAACATCGGATGTTCATCCAAATGATATGACACGTATTCCACTCTACGAACAATATTAATACACCGGCAACGCTTACGTTGACTTTGAGTGGACCGGTAAATTAGAATAGCTCGCTATGTAACGTTATATGTCTCATGGGAAACAAGTGCTTTAAAAAAAGCTGTACCTTGCCGGGTAGTAGGGATTTCGTCAGGAAAAGGTACCTCGGCGCTTCACCAGTGTTCATCAGTTAACATTGGGATCACATCAAAATAATCAGAGACAACCACAGAGTTCCACATGTCGCCCCCCTCCCACCCCAATTCCTGTACGGGAAAGCTTTAGTGACTTCTCCAGCTGCCAATCCAGTCTCAAATCTATTTTTCACACAATACAAACTCTATCAAGGACATTCATAGTCACAAATGGCTTTAAAATGTACTTACCTGGCTACTAGTCCCGAAGTTTGCGGCTATTTTTTTGTTTCATGTTGTTGCAATGTACAAAGAGCGACACCTAGCAACTTCAGTATGAAATGCAGCAAAAATCCCCAAGTGTAGGGAAATTTACCTCATTAACATAATCTATGTCAGATAAATTATTGGCACAATAAACCGGTATTGTAAAACTTTTTGACCCACAATGAGTATGCATTATTCTTTATTACAAAATAAATTCCTTCTGATGCAATTTTTGATATATCTTTATGATAAACATGGGTTAAAGCGTAGATTTATTTACGCTGGACCACATACGTCTAAAATACAGTTTTAATACTGGCCTGCAATGTACCCTTGTCTAACTAAGCCATAAAATTGGGCAAAGAGAAAAGGGCCTTTTGAAGGGCCTTTGGAAGGGCTGGGTTAACATTGAACCATTGATTGAACCATTGATTGAACCATTGATTGAACCATGTAAAGATCGGGCCTCATTACCTTGCCCGGCAAGGTAAAAATACAATACCTGATCACTGAATCCTCCAGAACGCCCATATCGGGAAGCGGTGACGAAATGTTCACAGTTCCTCCCCACCACATCGTACCGCATCTCCTGCCCTACACACGACACCGCCATGGCCACGATCTCATCCGGCTCTAGCGGCTCGTGTTTAGCGTCCCATTTATTGTTCACCCTGCATCGGTCATTCCGCGCGACCTCCCGGAGATGTTGTCGGCGCACCAGCGCTGTCTCCCCGAGGACGCTTGCGGAGGATGCCGATGAACTGAGGCTGGGTTTGGAGTCGGGTTTAGTGTTGTCCTCTAGCCCGGTGAGGTGGACCACATCACCCTGGCCGATGTAGACGCACCAGTGGTAGTATGTCGTCCGGTCGATCTCGATCAGATCTCCGCGTTCGCAGTGCTCGAGGAGCTGGTGCCAAAACATCCATCGTCCTCCCATAATTAAATGATGACCTGTCGTGCTACTGACCTACGTATAGGGGGCGCTGCTGTGACGTAATATGCAATGCGCAATGCGCTGGCTATGTAATACACTTTATATGTTACAACTAGCGCGTGTCACAGTACACAGGAATATGTACGTTTCCAAAAGAACGTTTCTTTCGAATTGAAAGCTTTCGAATGTGTAACGTGGCCAACCATATAGCTAAAGGTGGGCGTTTGTAATTGTACGTGTCAACTTACGTCAAAATTGCTATCGGGTTTTAATGTGTCTTAACTTCTTGCTAAATGAATATCTAATATGTATAATGTAAATTTTTTTATAAAGAGTCAGTCTGTTTATATCATTCAGCGAAGGTATGAGGTTAACGTTACATAAGTCTGGTTTTTACAATACTCTATATGCGAGTTGTCGAGATAAACGGGACCTATGTTCAGTGAGTCTGTTTCTGATGTTACCTTTTCTATTGAAACAGAAATGGGGGAAGCATGTTGGAAAATGATTCTTTTTCATCACGCAGATGTCATACCGAAAGTCCCTTGTTACCTGTGGACCAAAAAGGTTGTCTTACTAGTAGTTATGTCTTGTATCGGTCGCGGTAACCGGAATAAACATAAGAATTTTTCCTAGGCCTAACAGATGAAGGAAATAAAATAAAATAAAATAGAAAAGAAAAGAAAATCTGACAGAGACGTTTTGTAACTGATTCGTACCACTAGAGTGACGTCACTGATGGACGATGCCACCTTACAGGAGGGGTGTTCTTCATATACAATTATGATGGCTTTTTACCAGTCACTCTTTCACATCAAAGTGGGACAACACGTGAGAGATATCCACCCACACATACTGCTAGAATAACTCTCCGTGAACACATCCCACAGTCTCTTGTGACCTTTGTGTTCTGAGAGAGAAGGCAGCCCTACGACTACACTGTCAGGTAAGGACTTTTGACGATGTGTACTCTATACTTGACTTTATCTAGATCCACAGTCAGATAGACATTTCTGTCAGCTATTCTTCTTGTTGTCCTATGCATGAAGTACATTAATACAATACCACATGGCAGACAGGGAAGCTACAAAACAATCACACTAAAACATATATGTCATTTAGTAAACAGGTGTCTATTGCTACAGGGCTAGCTAGTAGGTTAAGTTATACCAGTAAAAATGCCCGGCGTGCGCTAATGAACTGGACGGGTGGGGAACACTTCCAGCACCGTGGAGATGGCGGCGAGCTCCCGATGGTATGGTTACCAGGCTCGAAGTCCAGAAGATACTAAAACATTGACAACCCTGTGCTGTACCTTTGGGGCACATTTTCTACAAACATACTGACCTCAGATGCTGTGCTTAGAAATGCAAAAAATTGACGGTTTTTTGACAGAGTTGGCCATGAAATGTAGAACTTGCAATTTTGTATGTTAGCGATATGGGAAGACAGAGGCGCACAAACTATAGAAATATGATCATTTTTTACCTACATAAGCTGGATTATCCTATAAAAACCAGATCAGTTTGCATGAAAGCTGTCACAGTGTATTCTGTAAATTCTCACTAAATTCCTTATATGTGTGCCCATGTTTGTGACATTCTGGCAGGACTGAAAGTAGCCTGCCATTTCGGCTCTCCATGGAATGAGATCAGAGTGGAGTGTTTCGAATAACGTTGGAATGCCGTATAATGCGGCAAAGATCACACGTTTTTGCCAGATTTTAGGAATACACATTTTTTTGTCCATCCTCGACCTTTATGATCAAATTTTCCTCTCCAATTTTATTGCACATACCGATCTATCTCTTTTAAGCATTGAACTTTTAAATATGTATGGTCACATGAATAATGCTGTTTCGGAGACATTAATGTGTAAAGTTTGATGAGTCAGTCAGTTGTTAGTAGACACTTGAAGTCTGTGAATTTGTTGCATAATTCAGCCCGTTTTGGGGGCTGCGAAGCACATCTTTTTAATGAAATATCATTATTATTATATATTATTAGCCAGAAATCTTTCTAATTCAGAATGTTAGTCCTTTCCCTTGTTCTAGTAGTAAAGTGTATCTTTAACTTTTTCGAAAGAAAAGGGCAGGTATATCTGTAATCAGTGAATCCGGGATAGTTATCTACCAAGCGCTAGGTTTTTGTATTATTTTCGATATGATTTAAATCATCGTAGTAAAAAAGCTTTAGAAAGCTTTTTATTACGTTATTTAGCTACCTATTTTACAGAACACTTAAACGGCATTTGTAATTTGTTGTTATCATCTTTATTAGGTGACCGAGTGACTCCCGACGAAAATCAGATATACGGAGAAGTGTCGTGGGAATATATTCAGATTAGATACGTACTAGTATCATATTTCCGTGTTCTACGCGTATTTATGATAAATAACAAAAACAAATTTACGGGTTGGTCGGCTTTTTTTTTGCACATCTAAATTTCTGTCAAAAGTTGCATTAAGTTCGCAATTTCTGTTCCGACCCATCTGTTTGTTTTTTTGTAAACTTTTTTTTTTCGTTACGTATACCTTTACAAATAAAGACATCAGACATCGTTGTCCCTCGTGTGGACAGCACAAAGCCATTAGTTTGAAAATAGCGTCGAAACTTCTTTTTTTTATTACCGCCTGACATTATCACCTTTTTCGCGCTTTTTTTCCCTAGGGCAATACGTTTAAATACGAGATCAGTAGGTGGTACAAACGTGGACGGGGTGAGTTCGAGTCGGGGCTACCTCACCATGAAAGCCATCGCCCTGCTGATCGTTTTGGCGGAGTGTTTCAGGCGGGGTGACTCGCAGTTCCCGCGCGTGTGCACCAACGATGCCGCCCTGGACCGCAAGGAGTGCTGCCCGGTCCCGCCGGGGTTTACCGAGCCTTGCGGCGGAACCGGGCGGGGCCACTGCGCAGACATCCCCGACCTAGTCGTGGAAGACGTCCATTGGAAGGACGCATACCACGTAGACGACCGTCGCCACTGGCCGACTGTCTTCTTCAACAGGACCTGTTTGTGCGAGGGCAACTTCAGTGGATACGACTGTACAAGGTACACCTTATTATACTACTCTGTCTATAATCAGCAATGATCGAATAAACCTTCTTCGCAATCTACAGAACCTAGTAGGTCCCACCCTTGATTTTGACAGTCTACCTGAACAAACCCGTACTTATCTGGCAAGGCTTACGTCCCAATTAAAAAAGGGGGGGGGGGGCTGCGTATGACGGGCAGTTAACAAGCGTTTTTTTTGGAGGGGGGGGGGCACCCTATGTAGCTCCATGGGGCACCTTGTGGGGTATTATTGGGCCCGGTGGGTTGAATTTAAGTCGGACTTCAAATGTTCCCGGGACCCAGTAACAAATCCGACAATCCACCGTGACAATTCTGTGGTTATGGAGTCCAGCCGGGGCTACATCCCTGACGTACACCGCAATGGGGACCTATAAAGAGGTTTACATTTCTTGTCTTATAAAAGTAACAGTAAAAGTTTAGATCTACCCCAATTAACCAACATATATTGTAGACACCAAACGTTTTTAATCATCTAAACTGTACCGTCTACTAAAGCATTCATTTTACAACTCTATAAAAATATGACTTTGTTATACTACATGTGTCTTGACTACTCAACCTAAATGTTGTGATTCATTTGTCATTGTTAATATAATTGTATTTGTCAGCTGTAGTTTTTATTTCTAGAGGTGATATTTGGTTTATAGCTATTTGCTACAATGCATCACTTCTGTGTCATGTATATACTTTTGTTTACCAATACAAAAAGGTGCAGTTGGGGATACCGCGGGCCCAGCTGTGAAACCAAACAGCAGCCGACAGTGCGCAGAAACATCCGGGACATCAGCACTAAGGAGAGGGCCAAGTTCCGCCGCTACATGGACCGCGCCAAGAACACTGTCAGCGATTTCGTCTTCGCCCTGGAGTTTAAAGAAAACATCAAGGGAAGTCAAGACTTCGCCAATATTTCAGTGTATGACTACTTCGTGGCTGTGCATTACTACGCCAGTCGTGAAACCTTGCCACCGTCCAGTACAGGTATGCAACGATAGTAGACCTTTATTCGCCGTGTACCTATATTCGGCTCTCTAGAATACAGGGTATTGAGGGGATATGCTAAATGCAATATTGGTAATTTTCCACAGGATTGAAAACTTGAGAGACTCAAGCGTTCAGAACACTGTCTAAAGGCAAAGCATTCAAATACGACCAAATCTATCAAATACGAAGAAATATCAAATCATTTACCACAATTTGCAATACGAAAACACAGTACACTCATTTTACTGACTAAGAATAAAAAATGACCAGTTCAAACGATATTGAATTAACGGGTATAACAACATTCGTTATTCTTTACCTCCGTAAAAAAATAGGCATCATAATCACTTTGTGTGTTTGTTGATTTGTTTGTTGGTGTACAGTCCGTAAAATAATAAACCACAAAACATAGTGTACTTGTGGGCCATCGTAATATCAAACCTCACAGGTATCTGTGTTGAGGAGAAAGACTGTTCCCTGGACTTCGCACACGAGGGTGCGGGTTTCCCTACTTGGCACCGCGCCTTCCTACTAGAGGCCGAGCGGGCCCTGCAGGAGGTTAACGGTGACCCCGACTGGACCCTACCGTACTGGGACTGGAGCGCGGCCGAGCAGCACCAGTGCGACATCTGCACCAACGAGTACGTCGGCACCAACGACGAGCACGGCAACCTGGACTCGGAGTCAATCTTCGCCACCTGGCGGACCATCTGTGAACACCAGGTTCCGTTCTACAACGACACCCATACGAACCACACCAGACCGTGCGACGTGACCAAGCCTACCGGGCGGTTGAAGAGAAACCCCGGACACCAGGACCCGAATAGGTTCGGGCCGTCAATGACTCGCCTGCCCCTGGCGACCGAGGTGGACTTCGCCCTGCGCTTCCCCGTGTTCGACACGCCCCCTTACAGCAGGACCTCGAACTGCAGCTTCCGGAACCTCCTGGACGGATTCGCAGACACCAGCACCGGCAAGTACCGGGGAGACATGTGAGCAAAATTAGTCCTACTTTTTTGTCAACCTGAGACGTGAAGAAAACACGTCTGTGTAACTGTGTTGAAATAATCCAGATAAGACATGTTTACAATGGTTTAGGTGAGAAATGCCTTCATTTTTTACATATTACCCACAATGCATCACATTGTGCATGCGCATTTGAAACCGTGAACAGGAATACTTCAAGAACTGCTGCATTAAATGGATTGATTTCATATTTTGTGTTTTTGTATAGGTAGTAAAAAAAAATATGCAAATGATTAGATTTTGTGCCCCCTGGCCTGGGGGCTTTTTCTTGGTACTACAGTGGAACTTTCGGTTTTAATATCTCGCGTTTTGGACAAGCTATATTCACGATTTATAAATCTTGTGCACGAGATCAGGAAGAAGTGACGTAGGAGTTTGGCCCCTTGGCCTTTTGAGTCAGAATGAACACGTTGGGTCTGAGCTTACCCATTAGGGTCAAAATTTGTGAAATTTGTTCATTTAACTTGACGTGCGAGAAGATGTGAGCTGTTGGGTCCTTCGGGTTGAATCAGGAGAAATTTGGGGTCAAAGGTGAGGTTTCTTCCATATATTGAGCTGGTTGACACTGTTTTCTTTGAATGTTTATAAAGATGACCCTTGTGACTTTCTGATGGAGAAGAGATTTTAAGATTGATACTAGGGTTAGTTGCCACTTTTTATGAAGCCTTATTTCAGTGT
Source organism: Branchiostoma floridae (assembly GCF_000003815.2). NCBI lineage: Eukaryota > Metazoa > Chordata > Leptocardii > Amphioxiformes > Branchiostomatidae > Branchiostoma > Branchiostoma floridae. The sequence goes on along the minus strand of NC_049986.1, from coordinate 10,361,649 downwards.
ATTTTAAAATGATATTCCATGGATAAGTCTAACAGTGGCAGGGCTCGAAATACTACCAGCATATGCAGCTTAGTGCAGGTAAGATTAATGCTATGCAGGTATATCTTATGCCTACCTGCTCCTAACTTGCAATGATCCATGTACTGGGTTTATGTATACATGTTTCACAATAAGGAATTTTACAAGCTGCATAGTTACCACCTATGAAGTTTAAGATAGATAATAGCAATGGTGTCTGAACAGATTTTTAGTAAGATCTAAATTCTGAGAGGTGCAGGTAAAAGTTGTCTGGTGCAGGTAATTTCCAGTGTTATACCTTCACCTGCGCAGGTATACAGAAAAGGGTATTCAGAGCCCAATGTGGTATATGCCCATGTCCAGAACACACGAAGATGGTACTCTTGTTCCCGGAGCTCACACCCTGCACAACCACGTGCACCTCTACCTGAACGGCACGATGTCGACCGGTGTCATCACCGCAGCCAACGATCCCATCTTCCTCCTGCACCACTCCAACGTGGACCGCCTGTTCGAGACGTGGATCCGCCGGCACGGGTGAGTATCTTGTGCACAAGTAGTGAATGATGTTGGGCGTCTATCGTCTTCAACTGTGTTTGTTTATCACGTCGTAAGAGGAAGTCCCTTTCTTATTCCTTAGGCTGACGTCACATTTCCAAACCGGGGCCCAGCCGGGCTGTTTGTATATATGTAAATAATATATACACAAATAACGCCCACGACTATTCTCTCGGCTCAACCGGTGAACGTTTTACTAATTGGCTGATTGATTGTTTTGTTGATTGGTTGGTTGGTTGGTTGGTTGATACATGGTTTGCTGATTATTGACTATCCAAATAAAACTTCTGACAAGGCTCAGCTGGAGAACGATTACTTAATGATTGGTTGATTATTGATTGATTGATAAAACAGACGCTTGAGTATGATTGGTTGGTTGGTTGGTTGGTTGATTGATGATCCAGGACCCCTAGACTAACTTGGCTCAGTCTGTGAAAGTTCAATTGATTGATTGATTGATTAAATGATTGATTGATTGAGCGATTGATTGATTGGTTATTAATGTTCCAGGACCGCTGACTCGGCTCCGCGGGTGAAAGTTTCATTAGTTGGTTGATTGATCGATTGATTGGTTGATTGATTAATTGGTTGATTGATTGATTGATTGATTGATGTCCCAGGACTGCTGACTCGGCCCAGCCGGAGAGAGGTGCCCCGCCCGGCCATAACCGCCATGAGTACATGGTGCCGTTCTTCCCGCCATACAGCCACGCCGACATGTTCAAACCGTCCACGGAGTTAGGCTACGACTACCAAGAGCTTCACGGCCAAGGTTCGAGGCAAACTCCTTGTTTGATAGATTTAGATTCACCGGACTTACTGAATAACGTTTGGCATGTCCTCTGGATGACTACAGACGTGATTGTTAAACTTAATTGAACAATAACGTTAGTGTCACGTGAGCAAAGGTCTAAGGTGGTTGGAAGTTGGTATCGTCACCCGTCTTTCACGTTATTGATATTCATGTTCCTGTCGTGCTGATAGTATTTTGAAAAGGCCAAAGGTGGTTGGAAGTTGGCATCGTCACCCGCGTCTTTCACTCTATTGATATAAGGATATCCATCTTCCTCCCGTGCAAATAGTTTTCAAAGGTCTAAGGTGGTTGGAAGTTGGTATCGTCACCCGTCTTTCATGCTATTGATATTCATATTCCTGCCACACTTTTTTTAAAGGTAAAAGGTGATTGGAAGTTGGTAGCTTCTCCAGTCTTTCTTGCTAACTATTCTCATGTTCCTCCCGTGTTAATACTAACATCTTTGTCCGTCCTTTGCAGGAAAGCACAAAGAGAGTGACATGGGAGAATGCAGCGCAGCATGGCCAGGGAGGCTTGAGTTTTGGGGATCCGCCGGCGTCCTCCTGTTTTTTGTAGTTGTTTGTTTGCTAACTACAGCGTGTTCGAGGCTTACTTCTCCTAAAACACGGGGCCCCGTGCAACCGGCTTTATCACAACCCCTCCTAGAGGACGTAAGGTGACGGTCTAAACACAAAACCTTTAGAAAAGGGCTGCGTACCTAAACATAACAAGTACGTATGCAGATCTGTACCTGTCCTTGAACAGAACTTCCTGCCTGAGATTTGATGTGTAGTATAATTTTAGTTACGCTGTCCCTAGCTGACACTTTGGTCAGGTTTGGTGTCCGCCTGCGGCCATGAAGTTAAGAAATAAAAATTTAAACATACTTATTTCAAAGATTTCCCCAATTTCAAATTTTACTGCATTTTAGCCTTTTTCAGAGCTAAGTTTTCGTCTTTGTGGTAAGATTCACATAGAATAAGCATGACTTAGTGTACATTGTTCATATGGGTACAATGAAGAACCGGTATTTCGGACCTGTACCGAATCGATTTTCACGGTATAGTACCGGAATGTTTCCTTGTTGAAAACCAAGTATTAAGTTGCATAATCACATACAAATCAAGGCTGTCTTAACAGGAACAATCACATAGATGCAGAGTAGGAAAGTGTATCTTATTATGTGTATCTCTATTTACTAAGTATAAGGACATGCCCAACATAAAAAATAAACAAAAAAACATCCGTTCCTCATTCAAAGTTGTTCAGAAAAACACATCCTGGAGTTCCTGACTTTAAATAATGGTGAAAGGGGTAAAAATACGTTTTAAGCCTCATACGAAAAATAAGGTACACAACTAAATTTTGTGTACATGATTATATAGTATGAAATTTAAAGCCATTGTAGCTATTAGAGAATACAGGTAAACTAACCTGCTAAACTGTATGTGCTTCTCAGCACTCTGCTGGGGCACCAATGCCGGATCCTCAGTCAGTCTCCGCCCTTCCTCAACGTTTCGTCCCCTTTGCTACTGATACGCTTCCGGGCGGCGGGACAGCAGGGGGGACGTCTCCCACCTGCTTCCGGCACTGGTGCCTCACTTCTAGGCGGCTTTCTTCCAACACTTGTCCTTCCTTTTGATCCACAGGACAAAGCTGCTTCTTTCTGCCTCTTCAGTCACCTGCCTGACAAACTGAGACTGTATCTTCCCCTGTATCTGTAGATCCCTACACAAGCGTAGGAGGGATGTTCCTGCAAACCCTCTGGTTCCGACCTCGACTGGGTAGACTCTGCTTCTCCACCCTTGTTGTTTACATTGATCAGCTAACTCTTCGTATTTTAGTTTCTTCCTCTCGTAGGCCTCTTGAATATTCTCTTCCCATGGAACGGTAAGTTCTATAATCAGCACAGACTTCTGGTCCTCTGACCACAGAACCAGATCGGGTCTCAACTGTGTGACACAAATTGTACTTGGAAAACGGAGTTGTCTATCAAGATCTACTGCCATTTCCCATTTCCCTCTACTCAGTGGGCCGCCGCCAGTGTTGATGTTGTTGCTGTCTGCTGATTTGGGCTTCTGGCCCTCCCTTACAAACTGGATTGGTTGTGTTCGTGCAGTAGCACCTTTGGCTTTCTTCCTCACCTCCTCCAGCATCACTGCAATTAGCCTGAGCACCTTGTTATGCCTCCATGTGTAACGACCCTGTTGTAAGGCAATTTTGCAGTTAGATAGAATGTGTTTCAGGTCAGCTTGGGCTTGGCCGCACAGTTGACAAGACTCCTCGTTTTTATACCAGCGGGTGAGGTTGTAGGGGCTGGGGAGGACATCATACACTGAGCGGAGGAGGAAACTCAACCTAGCATTCTGCATGCTCCACAGATCGCTCCACGTGAGCCTCCTCTCCACTGCGCCTTCCCAGTTGAGCCAGGCTCCCTGTTGGCTCTGGCCGACTGCTGTTACTCTCCGCCTCTCCTCCTCCATCCTCTTAACCTCTTGGATAACCAACTGTCTCCTTTCACTGGGGTTCGCACTTTTCCACCTTTGGTCTCTCTTGCCCCAGCCAAAACCTGCTCGCCCCACTTGGACTGATCCCACCAGGTCTTTGTGTTGTTGTCTACTGATGGCTTGACTAATGGAGGTACTTGCACTCCATTTCTTTCCAGTGCTAAGGCCTTGGTTTGCTGCTCTCACTGAAGAGTCCTGAGAGCCCTCCAATTCCAACACCAGTCGGACCTTTTCTAACTTGAAGTCTTCTGCAATTGACGAGAAAGGAAGGTTGAGCTTGTTCTTGCCATACAGAGCGACAGATGAGAGACATCTCGGCACACCTAACCACCGTCGGAAGTAGGCGTTGGCCTTTCTGTCGATCTGGTCAACTGTTGACACAGAAATGTTGTACATCTTGAGTGGCCACTTGAGCCTTGGAAACAGCATAAATTGAACACACCACATTTTCAGTCTGCCTGGGAGCTCACTCTTGTCTATCTGTTGGAGACCATTGCAGGCTTGCTCTAATACTTCCTGCCCCCTTCCTTTGTCATTCAGATTACTTGTGTACAGGCGGCCCAGACTTTTGACTGACTCTTCTTGGATGGTAGGAATATGTTGGCCATTGACGGAGAAGGTCCTACCGCTGAGCTTTCCCTTCCTGAGGGATAGGCTTCTTGATTTGGATGGCTTGAACTGCATGCCTGCCCATGCTGTGAGCTCTTCCAGTCTGAGTAAAACCCGGTTGGTACATGGTGCTGTTCGGAGGATGCTCGTAACATCGTCCATGAATGCTCGCAATGGTGGCATCTTCTCTCCTGATGGTGCTCTCACACCCCCCACCACTTGCTTGGCTCCAATCAACAGGATCTCAAACCCCATGGTGAATAGCAGGGGGGATATTGAGCAGCCCATCGCTATTCCCTTTTCCAGTCTCTGCCATTCGGTTGTGAAGTTCCTTGTGCTGATGCTGAGTTTGAAGTCCGCAAAATAGTTGTTAATCATCCCCTTTACTTCCCCTGGAACATGGAAGAAGTTCAAGGCATACTGAATGACCTTATGGGGTAGGGAACCGTAGGCATTGGCAAGATCAAGCCATACAACATGGAGATCTTCCTTCTGTTTCCTGGCGGACTGAATTTGACTCCAAATTGTGTTTGCGTGTTCTATGCATCCTGGAAAACCAGGGATTCCTGCTTTTTGCACTTCTGTATCGATGAGCCTGTTGCTGATCAGGTAGCTTGTGAGTCTTTTAGCCAATACAGTGAAGAACAGTTTGCCTTCCACATTCAGCAATGAAATGTTACGAAACTGGTTGATGGTTGTTGACACCTTTTCCTTGGGTATCAGGACCCCACCTGCTCTTCTCCATGAGACTGGAATACAATGCTTTCTCCATGCCACCCTCATGAGCTTCCATAGAAGGTACAGAGTCTTTGGGCACATTTTGTAAACTCTATAAGGAACTCCATTCGGTCCAGGAGCTGCTGCTGCTCTTGCTCTGCGTACTGCTGCAGACAGCTCACTCCACTTTGGTTGGGATATGTCCATGGGGATTGAAGGCTCAGGCGGCCTGGGTACATATCCGGGAGAGCTCAGTGGCTTACTTCTTTCCGGGTCAGAGTAAGTTTCCCTCAGGTGAGCCTCGAGGTCTTCTTTCTCGACAGACAATGTCCCACCCTTCTTCTCTTCTAACAAGGACCTGGCAAATTTGTAGGGGTGCTTGTAGAACTGCCGTCTTTGTGTCTCTTTTCTCTTACGCTTCCTCCTCAACCTTTCTGCTCTTCTTAAGGACTTTAGTCTGGATCTTACTTCCTCCCATAGCGCATGGAGGCCAACCCTCTCGTCGGGACTTGCCTTCCTCCATAGTTTCCTTAGCTGACGTCTACGCTGGACTAGTCTGGCAATTTCTCTTTCCCTCCTTCCTGTGCTAGCTTGTACATTGGAACCACGCCCCTGGCTCACTAGAGTTCCAAACCTCTCGCTGCAGAAGCTATACACCAAAGTTCCAAAGTGGTTCAACTTCCTTTCTACATCCCCTTTCAGGCTTTGCTCCAGAACGTTGCTAAGATCACTATCTAGCTCTTCCCACACTGCTTTGTTGTTGGCTTTAGGCCACTTGATCTTCTCCTTCTTCTCGCTATAAACTTTATTTTGAAAATGAGAACGCAAGTGGCAAGAAAAACAAGGGTGAACTGTGTTCCTTATGCCAGTGTACAAAATACAATTCTGATCCAGATTGCACAGTGCTAGCGGATTACAATTCCCTACCAAGTGACATTTCAAACGATACCAAGTTTGACCCACCACAATAACTTTGAAGATTTCGGAATCTCAAGCGAATATACGCGCGTAAGGGTACGTTAGCGGTTAGCTAAGCTGAACCTAAATCCGAGAATATCTTGGCAACAAAGTACAATATTCTAATGTGGTTTGCGGATTACAATTGACTACCAAAAGACCTTTCATAAGATACCAAGCTTGACCCACCGCAATAACTTTGAAGATTTCGGAATTTCAAGCATATATACGCGCGTAATGGTACGTTAGCGGTTAGCTAAGCTGAACCTATATCCGAGAATATCTCGGTAACAAAGTACAATATTTCATGCGGTTTGCGGATTACAATTCGCTACCAAGAGACCTTTCAAACGATACCAAGTTTGACCCAGCGGAATAACTTTGAAGATTTCGGAATCTCAAGCGAATATACGCGCGTAAGGGTACGTTAGCGGTTAGCTAAGCTGAACCTATCTCCGAGAATATCTCGGCAACAAAGAACAATATTTTAATGCGGTTTGCGGATTACAATTCCCTACCAAGAGACCTTTCATACGATACCAAGTTTGACCCATCGCAATAACTTTGAAGATTTCGGAATCTCAAGCGTATATACGTGTAAGGGTAGTTAGCGCTTAGCTAAGATGAACCTATATCCGAGAATATCTCGACAACAAAGTACAATATTTTAATGAAGTATGCGGATTACAATTCCCTACCAAGAGACATTTCAAACGATATCAAGTTTGACCCACCGCAATAACTTTGAAGATTTCGGAATCTCAAGCGTATATACGTGTAAGGGTACGTTAGCGCTTAGCTAAGCTGAACCTATATCCGAGAATATCTCGGCAACAAAGTAAAATATCTTAATGCGGTTTGCGGATTACAATTCCCTACCAAGAGACCTTTCAAACGATACCAAGTTTGACCCATCGGAATAACTTTGAAGATTTCGGAATTTTAAGCGTGTATACGTGCGTAGGGGTACGTTAGCGGTTAGCTAAGCTGAACCTATATCCGAGAATATCTCGACAACAAAGTACAATATTTCAAGGCGGTTTGCAGATTACAATTCACTATCAAGGGACCTTTCAAACGATACAAAGTTTGACCCACCGGAATAACTTTGAAGATTTCGGAATCTCAAGCGTATATACGCATAAGGGTACGTAAGCGGTTAGCTTAGTTGAACCTATATCCGAGAATATCTCGGCAACAAAGTACAATATTTTAATGCGGTTTGCGGACACGCACGCACACACACACACACGCACACTCACTCACTCACACACACACACACACACACACACACACACACACACACACACACACACACAAATGCATAGACATAGAAATACACATAATATACTGACGGCTTTAGATAATAGATTACAGTATAGTTAGTTCTACATTTAATTCTGTAATTAAAAATGTTGAAAATTGCATGGTTGTTCTGCGCCCAAACAACCACTTTGAAACATATTCAACCGTGATGTCAATACTCGTAGAATTGTAGAAGTTAATAAGACTGTCATAACTTAGATCCCTTCATTCTGGACGGACGAGCAGCGAGGATTGGTCCACCCTCCTAAAAGTTTGACTGAGATACTTGCGGATGAGCTTGAAAATTTGTGCCGAAAATTATTACTGGTGTAGATATCATCCATACAATGAAATCAACATGGCCTAACGTAAGGAAGCTAACGCATGGAACGCATGTGCTATTATCAATGTTAACGGCCCGTTTAGTGGTAATCGACAAATTGTAACGAGTAATCCACCTACCTCAGACATTAGTGTAGTTCTAGGCGGTCAGCAGTCCCGCACTCTTCCGAAGAATATCCAACGCGGAATCCCCAAACCACCAGAAATATGGCGAAACATGAACAAAGCAACCCAAATCCTTGACAAGCACCTGTGATTGACAATGCGTCTTCCTGCACGTGCAGTTGATAATTCGATTATCAAACTGCAGCCAATCAGCGAATTGGAACGCTCAATGTCTTTGTTATGTCGAATACTGAAACGACCCCATTGGCCACCGATTAGGGTCTTTTCATCTGCCATCCAATTAAATAGCGAGTTTTAGATTATCATTTATTATCTCAATTCAAAGTTGATTGGTTATAAAAAGTCGCGTGATTCTTTCGCATGATATCTTGCATGTGTAGCGCCCCGGATTAAATCTGCATGCCCAGCTTGCTATTATTTATGTTTATTTCTCTTGGCGAATCTGAACTACTTAATGACAACAACAGATAATTCGTCAGATAGCAGAAAATATAATCAGGTAAGTGCAATTTATGTACCATACTGTTTAAGGTTTAACTGACAACAAGATCGAGTGCTGAGGCCCAAAAGTTACACTCTGTGCAACCACAACCTGAGTTTAGAAGTAAGTTGCAACAAGCAAAAAGTGGTTGCAATGTGCAAGTGGTATTTTGTACGCTGTTATGCTATGAAATCTAGGAAACATTGCTGAAATCCTTGATGAGGATTTCCCTTGTACTTCAACTAGAAATAAGTGGATATCTGACTTTCAACAGAGCAGGTTGACCCGCACACCTCAGTTCACAGTTCAAATAAAGTCGTGTCTATTAGGGCTGGGTACCGATACAGAAAATTCAGGTCCAGGTCCGGTTCAGGTCCAAAGGATCAGGTCCAGGTCCGGACCTGAACCTGATGCAGTATGACTCATACCAATGGTCCATTTCACTACAAAGAGATCTGTTTGGTGGAGTATTAGACTTACACTGGTGTTTTAAAATCCTTCAACGCTAACTGCACCTGTACGATTGGCTGTAAAACTTGGTAGAAATTACTATAAACTCTACCCTACTTCACTCTTGTTATTTTCTTCCACCTGCAAGCGCCAAAACGTGTATATGCCTGATAAAATAATCTGTTAATTTTCTAATCGGTCCAACATCCGGTGCACCTAATTTTTTCAGGTCCGGTTTTTCTGGACCGGTCCAATAAGAAAAAACGGTTTTGTACCGGTACGCTGTACCGATACCCAGCCCTAGTGTCTATGTATACACATTGTCATTAGTTATGTCACACCAAATTTATTTGTTGCTTCTCAGATTTTTTTCCGAAAAAAATTTGGACGAACAAAAAATACAATTTTTCAAAAAGTTTGTGAAGATATACAGCTTACTTAACAATAACAGGATTTCGTGGCACCTTTTATGCAACGAATCCCATCCTTTGATTTGTTACTACTGTTCTGAATAAAAGGCATTGTTTTAAGACTAAAATCATGTGTATGTGGACCTGAACGGTAATATTTAGAGCTTTGCAATAGCAAATCCTGTATGATTTTCTTCTCAGGACTGAAAGATGAATACAAATGGACAGGCAAATAATCGAAGCACCAAATTTGGTGTTACAATTTTGTCAATTCAAATATTGTTTAAGATGGCACCGGGATGATAATTAAGAGTCATTGCACGAGAAAACCAGGCAGAGGCCGGAAGATGGGGGTCGGCCAAATCGGTTCATACTTTGTATGTGTGATAGGTATGTGGAACTATTAACAGCCATATGATTAAAACCCTCCAGCTATTTTTCGTTATGGCGTTCTGGGACCCCCCTAAGAGACCCTCGAAAATCCGACAATTTATGGCTCAAAATTACTGAAATTGCGATGGCTATCCTGAGAAATGTACATAAGATACAAATCTAACTTTTATATTTCCATATGGCATGGGTCCTTAAGTTTTACAGACCAAAAGTTGAAGATGATACATTAAAGTTAAGAGGGTGTACTAGGGGGTTACCTGAATCACTGAAAGCAGATTTTTTATCACTGTAAATTTTAGTGATATTCAAGGCCCATTATCTGCTATACGCAGTGGCTCTGGTAAATGGTTTTACTTTTGCTAGAGAGAGGAACATCTACTTATTCAAAAACAATCGTCATCTATTTGGGCCATAACGCGAGCCATGAGAGGGGGGTCTTTATGGGGATTTTTCGAGTTTTGGGCCATAATAAACCGGGTAATTATATTACACTATGGGGGTAAGTCATGGCAAATGTTTGTATAGTTGCTTGTAAACCATGCATAACTGTCAAAAATATTTTGATTGATTGGTTATGTTAATTGGGGCTCCACATGGGGGATATAGGGATACTTGAAACGGAATTTTGCTGATTTTACACATTTAAATTATTGCTTTCTTATGCGATTAAGCCTGTACCTTCCTAAATCACTTCGTACATACGTACTAGTACTTTGTCGTGCCCAAGTGAAAAGGCTCTGCATGGGGGTTACCAGGACTCGAACAATGTGATACCATTTAATAAACAGGGCACATGGATGCATACCTACTTCATAAATGTTGAAACAAGACCACAACAAAAGCAAAAATTAATGCTCTTTAGGGATGGATACATGTGCATTGTACTTTTGTTATCAATTACGGAATACAGCAGAGGTACAGCTATAGACAAAGTGCTGTCCACCAATGGCGTGTTAGTATGCCTGACTTCATCACTCAAAGGTCCTGTTGATTTGTCTATGTGGATGACATGGCCAAATGGCCAAAAAGTTGCATTCATTATGAAATCATGATCAGGTGAGGTATTGTAGTCAGGAAGGATGAACACACGCAGATTATGATATACCAACACATTCTTGATTTTCGTTCCTTCACATCTTCTTGTTTGTTCAATATGTAGCTGCTTTGTTTGATAAACAGTATGGTTTTATTTTTTTCCTAAGTGAAAGTTGCCAATAACTGACGTGCACACGGATGTCATTCAAACCGATTTGGCCTATAGTCAAGCCAAAAGTAAACTCTATGACAAACCATTTACATAAAGAGACAAATGATAAATCATCCGCTCTGCAAAATACAACTACACACAAGAAAGTAATACAAATATATAAAACTGTTGAAATGCATTCTTTAAAAAAAAAGAAAAAGTTTACTTTGGTAAGACTAGTGTTACAATAAAGCACTATCTGATTAAACCTTTAACTTTTTGTAACAAGATTGTTCAAAGCAAGGTCACGAGACTACTTCAAGGCAATGAACTAAGGAGTTGGAAACTGTGTACGGAGATAGCGGTGAACATTTGTTTTGAAGGCTGATAAGTTGTAGACAGGAGAGAAACAAGAGTCGTCAAGTGAGTTCCATAATTTTGCTGTAAACTGTTGCTCCAGGATGGCCAGGAAACCGGTAATTGAACAGTAAAGTGATGTGAGTTTGCTAAGAACCTTGTGTTGCGCTGAAAGGCTTGCACCGGAGGGACAAGTAGCAAGAGATCATTGGAGTAATTCCCATGGAAGTTCCGGTAAAAAGGGACAGGGATGCCATATTTCGCCTGTGGGAGAGAGGGTCAAGCTTAGGTGATAATTGATTACTAATAGCCATACAGATTCTTCTTTGAATGCAGTCTAGAAGTTGCAGACAGTCCTTCGGGGCACCTCCCCATAGATGACAGCAGTATTCCATACAAGGCCGGATAGTGGATTTGTACAGATAGAGTATTATGTCTGGAGTGAGATAATTCCTGTCTCCTCTTCTCTTCTCTAGTGTAACGCCTCCACGTAAATGGCCATCTAATCTGTGCTGAGTCTGTGTTACTGAAAGTCTAGCAAAATATTGTAATCTGTCTGACACACAATGGGCTGGAACAACAGCTTCGCATCAGCTACCTTAACTAACTGGCCACTTCACTATCACCAGCTTTCTGACCAGACATAAGTCGGCCAATCCTAGGCACGTGACTGTATGAGTAGTGCGAATTGATTTTTGTAATTTGTTACTTTTATTCTTTTGTAGCATACTTTTCACCAAAGTGCTTTTATCACTACTCCAACAAAATTCTTTTTGTAAATATGCATTTCGATGGTTTAGCTATTTTCTAATTTCTTTTGAGTTATTAGTATACACGTATTTTGCAGATCGTACAATACACTGTTCCCTTCTAAAGGGGTTCTACATATAAAGGTTTTGTGATAGGTTTTGTTTTTGGTTTGTCCTTATGGTGATGACAGAATAGTCAGGCATACTCACACGCCATTGGTGGACAGCACTTTGTCTATAGAAGTATACCTAAACTGTACCCTATGGTATACCGTAATTGATAACAAAAGTATCCATCCCAAAGTAGCATTAATCTTGATTTATATTTTTCAGCATTTATGAAGTAGGTATGAATCCATGTGCCTTGTTTATTAAATGGTATCACATTTTTGGAGACCTGGTAACCCCCATTTTACTTGGGCACGACAAAGTACGTATGTACGAAGTGATTTAGGAAGGTACAGGCTTAATCGCATAAGAAAGCAATAATTTAAATGTGTAAAATCAGCAAAATTCCATTTCAAGTATCCTTATATCCCCCATGTGGAGCCCCAATTAACATAACCAATCAATCAAAATATTTTTGACAGTTATGCATGGTTTACAAGCAACTATACAAACATTTGCCATGACTTACCCCCATATTGTAATATAATTACCCGATTTATTATGGCCCAAAACTCGAAAAATCCCCATAAAGACCCTCCTCTCATGGCTCGCGTTATGGCCCAAATAGATGACAATTGTTTTTGAATAAGTAGATGTTCCTCTCTCTAGCAAAAGTAAAACCATTTACCAGAGCCACTGCGTATAGCAGATAATGGGCCTTGAATATCACTAAAATTTACAGTAATAAAAAATCTGCTTTCAGTGATTCAGGTAACCCCCTAGTACACCCTCTTAACTTTAATGTATCATCTTCAACTTTTGGTCTGTAAAACTTAAGGACCCATGCTATATGGAAATATAAAAGTTAGATTTGTATCTTATGTACATTTCTCAGGATAGCCATCGCAATTTCAGTAATTTTGAGCCATTAATTGTCGGATTTTCGAGGGTCTCTTAGGGGGGTCCCAGAACGCCATAACGAAAAATAGCTGGAGGGTTTTAAGTATATGGCTGTTAATAGTTCCACATACCTATCACACACACAAAGTATGAACCGATTTGGCCGACCCCCATCTTCCGGCCTCTGCCTGGTTTTGCCTGGTTTTCTCGTGCAATGACTCTTAAGTATATGTATGCACAAGTAATAAAGAAGTTAAACATCAAATGAAATGTCTTTCATATATGTTTATTGCTGTCTCGGAAAGAATAAAATACAATTGGCTTTGTAATTCTCTGTATGCCCTTCTTTTATGGTATGTAGTTTTGTAATACACAGCATTCTAATGGTGTGAATATTACTGTTCATATCACGTCACATTGTACATATTGGTCCACATTGTTGAGTTCTTCTGCATAAAACTAAAGACATTCTACCTTCATGAGCTGAGCTTCACCTGCTTACAGGTGCCACTTAACAACTGAGACATGTACTGCATTCACACATATTCCATCCATCCTTCCATCCATCCACACATTTTTCTTCCAACTTTGGAAAAGACATTCTAACAGCTGCCATATCAAAACACATCCTTTCTCTTCAGTAATTTCGTTTCCCTTAATCAAAATGCCACATGTTTTTTCAAGCAAAACTCACCCTCTAGTGCCAGGTTTTTTGCTAGTGCCTTTCAATCAATGGCCTTGGTGTACCCACATGCGATATGTCGTCCTCAATGCCTTAATCAGATACTCTCCTGTTGTTAGTGCTAAATTTACTGGCCAATCAAGTCACTCTTTACAGTCAAGGGGCAACAGTCACTTTTCCTCCAATGCTAGGAGAGGGAGTATTTGATTGGCTGATGGTTGGCCAGTGAAACGCCAGTGAGAAAAACAATCACGGTCTGGTACACCAGGGTCGTTGCTTCAAATACGCATGCTGGTATGAGAGGATCGCAAAACTAAACCCTGATCCTACATGGAAAACAATTCTTGGGAAGACTAATTCCTAGTGAGAGGAGACAAAATCTTGCTACAACAACACAGTGTGAACATATGCACGCTTTCCATTTTCCATCCCACCTCAGTAAAATATACCAATCTAACTAAACTAAACATCTCTGTTAGCAATTAGCCCAGCAAGACTGTGTGAGCTCCAGCAACAAACAAAGTTGACACTACCCCCTCTACAAATCGTCAATGACCTGAACGTTGGACTAGATACATAAATGCCACCTTGTTAATGTTAGCATCCACAAAACTTTCGGGCATCAGATTCTCAATTTGTAGATTTGAAATTCTACTACAGTGATTATAACATCTGTACAGAAACTTTTTTGTGAGTATCAATAGTACTAGTACTTGTGTTGACAAATTTTGGAGGGTAAACTGTCTTAGCAATATCAACATATTCTTAAATCTTTCACCCTACATTCTCCTTAATAAGACAGTATCAACATCGGCTCAAGACAGAGGAACAGAAAGAAGATATCTTTAAGAAAGTTTTGGCTAGAAAGTCAGTGTATCTCTGTTAATCTTGTATTGTTGTGCACAACATGCATGTAAAGAAAATGTAACTTTTGTGGAGTCTAGTGCAACTGGACAAACTGAGCCCAGTACTATAAAGCAGGCTCTGCCCCTGAGGCATCGCCAAAAAGAAGTACATGTATTGGGATGGGAAGAAATGCTTTGCAACGACACAGGTGCTAGCTGTCCTACAGACATGTAGTATAAAAAGAGTGTGACTAGAGTTATATGTACAGGAGGTTCTACATGTATAGAGTCACGGGGGCCATCATACGTCACTCCTCCATAGTTTGATCGTCTTGTCGTTTTCCAGCGCCGCTGACGCTATGATGTTCTCTGTCGGGTGGCACGCGGTACACAACACCACGTCTGGAACATGACAATAAAAACAGAAACACGTGTAATAAACAGTAACATTTACCAGGAAATTAAAAACTATTCCCTCCCTACCTTTTCAGTGGTCACTGGAGACATTAAGCCAATCAAAAACTTGTTTTCATGATCAATAAACTACAATCAAACAAGACAAACTCATGAATTTGTGAGATCTAAAAATCTTGTTTCCTACGTTGTGCATGGAAACTGTAGGGAATCTATGAATAGTCATATTGTTCATAGTCCTTGTCAGGTCATGGGTTCATTTACACCTTAGTGAAGTAAAGTGCGTTTTTCAATAGAACAAGACCAGTGGCATATCAACGGATTTAAACCAAGGACCTCTTGGGTTATGGGCCAAATACCTTGCTGTTGTCACAGAACCCCAGTATAATGCACTTTAGCAGATGCACGTCATAGGACCTACACATGTACAATCCTATGTCCTCACCCAGGGCAATTGCTGTCGTATTGAGGTCATCTAAGTTAGCACCAAATGGCCGGCCGTCCCGTCCGTATCCATTTTTGATTATACTGCTGCTGGGATCCCTGTCACGGGTAGGCAGCAGTCGGAATAGTCTTCACACGGTGCTTCCATGCGGTTGATCCGTCCAGTGAGTCCAACTCTGGGCTTCAACTTCATGGTTTGCCTCGATGGCCGGACCCTACCTTCTGCACCCGCAAGTTAGCCAAGCCCGCGTCGGCGGCAGCTACTCCAGACCCTTGCGATTTAGCCTATTGTAAGATCCTCGCAATTTCAGCCCCTGGCTGCGAAGAGAGAGTAGTCAGTTCACCCAATAACAACATGACACCTTACCTGTGTGACCTTGTAGTTTCTGCACCACTTCCTTTGTCTGCAGATTCCAGATGAATACCATATTGTCTTCAGAACCCGACACTATCCACTGTAACAACATACAACATTCAACATTTCAGACATTGGATAATATTATCAGGTTGGAAAATCACTGTATAACAAGGTTCTCTATAGCCTGGATACCATACCCCAACCTCAGATTTCGTGTTGGGGTCTGCCAGGATGGCTGTAGAAAGGTTCTCGAGGGCCCTTGATCAGAGGGAGGAGAACCTAGGATTGATGACCACTCACACCACAGGTAGCCAGCTACAACACACCACAGTTGGTCAGCAGGCTATCACAGTAGCGAATCAGGTACTTAGTGGTCACTGTTATGGATTCAAAAAATACAGTTGGGGGTCTTTAACCAATCATGGTAGGGTGTAATTACCTCCTGCTGATCCTGCTACTGTTCTATTGGTGGAGTTTTTTGCCCACTAGAAGGGGCAAAATTGAGAAGAGTTCCTATGTCATCCTGTCAGACCCCTGCACGATAGATACTTGAGATCGGGCTGGGGTTTGGTAACCAGGCTAGGTTCTCTATCAAAGAAATGACCATCATATTTGAGTTCTCATCATACCATAATTGATGATGATGAAAAAATAGGCAACAGGTCAAACAAATCAAAATTATGTAGCCTTATTAGTAGATATTATTAATGATAACAATTAAAATGCCCCACCTTTCCTCCTGTCACTGAAAAGTTGGCGAAGATGCAGTATTTTTCATTCTTATGGCCTGTGTATGTCTTCAAACACTGGGAGAGTAAGGAAAGGACACAGGTCAACATGGGAACTACATACAGTCAACAATGAGTTGTTCTTTTTCAAAATCTAAAACAATAGACAAGACTACTACAGTTTACAAAAAAACCACTAGGGCGCCCAAACCTACACATCTTGTACTCTCTGCCCCAAAAGCTCTACCCCAAAAACCATAGCATGTCCAGAACTTGAGATATTTCATTATGACTTACCTTTCCTTTACTGTAGTCCCACAACTTCAGTGTGCTACAGGGGAATAGAAGAATAATATAACAGCTAAGTTACATAACATCCAATAATCTGACATGCAAAAGTTCCTGCAGTTCCAAAACAAATAGATAGGGGGCCCAAGTGATCTATAGCCCTCTATAGCTAACTGTTACCCTGATCATAAACACAGCACATTTAGAACAGAAGCCAAAAATAGGTTCAACTGTTGCATTTGTGTATTCCTTGGACTTTCTTGCTTTCAAACTGGTATCATAGTACAAGCTCCACCCCTGAGGTGTAGCCAAAAATAAAAAGATTTGTCTAGCGTATGTGAACATGGATGAAAACTCACTTGTCCAACGTTGCTGCTAGGATGTACTTTCCGTTGGGAGAGAACTTCACAAACGAGACTGGTGGGTTGTCGTCATCTGAAATCAACAAAGTTCAGCATCAATAGTCCTTCTCTTCAAGAAAGAGGCACCAAAGTCTGGAGTTGCCTTGTTTAAACTTAGAGATAAAATTCCAGCCTTAGTTTACACAGGAAACAATGCTTAAGGATATGTTCTCCTTACCTATCAAGGTTTTGAGGCATTGTCCTGATGCGGTGTCCCAAATCCGACTGGAGAAACAAAATAAAATTAAACTATATTGAGACAATCCTTACAAGCGTTAAAGAAACAGAAACTGGATGTTACAGTTATTTGCAAGCTATCATTGGTGGAGCTGTTAATCATGATGGACATACAGCCACCTTATCATTGGTCAACGCACTAATTGCCAAGCTTTTATTGGTGCAGCTGCTAATTAATAAATTATGATGGTCACGATAAGTCTATTGAATGTGAAGATGATGGACAGTCAGGATTGGTCTATTGAAATAGAACTTGTGATTAAAACTTACCAAAGCCCATCGTAGCTACTGGACACAATAAGCGAACCATCTCTGTTGAAATGCACCTGTTCAAAAAAATGAAAAACTATCATTGGTACAAAAATATTGAAGTAGATGCAGGGCCTGAAATACTTTTTCCTGCATACCTGCACTGGTTCAGGTAACATTGAAAATTACCTGCACAAGACAAATTTTACCTGCACCACTCTGAATTTAGGCAGTTTGGATCATACAAAAATTGTTCAGGAACCATTGCTACTTTTATCTTATATACTTAAAAGGTGGTAACTTTCAATGCAGCTAATAACAATCCACATACACCTACATAAAACCCAGTACATGTACCAGTGCAGGTTAGGTGCAGGTACACACCAGAAATACCCGCACAGCTACAATTTTACCTAAACTAACCTCCATATGCAGGTGGTATTTTGAGCCCTGACATGTAAAAAACAACAAGACAAATCAATTTCAGTATCTTAATCTAATCCACATAAATATTCTAGATGTGTATGTGTTATACAGATAGAGACTTACAGCAGACACAGGATCAGAGTGTGCAGGCAGGGTCTTCAAACATTTCCCAGTCTTCACATCCCAGATTCGCACACTCTCATCAAACTGGGGGAAAACAGATCAAATACAACATTCATTATAAATCTGCTATTGTTATTGCTGTCATCAAAAAGTGCAGGATCAGAATTCATTGTAGTAAATAGGTAAACTGGTGTACCTAATCTTTAGAATTTTAGTGCACAGGGAAAATTTTCAATAAAAGATAAAACCAAAGTTTACTGATGTCTCTTCATAGCTTGAATTTGATATGATTTTTTCTAAACTTTTTTCAAAATCTAAAAGGTGCTTTAAGTTGTTGCCAAAGTTGGGGTGCATACTGTACAGAAATGCTCTTAGTGTTTTTTTTTGTTTGTTTG
This sequence comes from Branchiostoma floridae, assembly GCF_000003815.2. Classification (NCBI taxonomy): domain Eukaryota; kingdom Metazoa; phylum Chordata; class Leptocardii; order Amphioxiformes; family Branchiostomatidae; genus Branchiostoma; species Branchiostoma floridae. The sequence goes on along the minus strand of NC_049986.1, from coordinate 10,343,093 downwards.
GGGTCTGAACAGTCGCAAGTGGTGACAACTTACCGATCCTGACACAATCAGGTTGGACTGGGGGTTAAAGTTACAGCAGAACACATAATTGCTGTGGCCCTTTAACGTCTTCAGGCACTTGCCCTGCAAGAAAAAAATAAATGTTCCATTAAAAACGGATGACTATCTTTATCATTGATCAGCATTTTTATCATACAGTAAGTTGAACTGTTTATTTGCAAACTGTCAAACCGCATTTAGGCTTTAAACGCTGGTTTCATACGTCCGAAAATAGTTCCATCGCATTGGTAGGTTATTGGATAGTAGAGTTTTCTTTTAAGTTTTACATAACCAGATAATCTGCAGACATTCTGATGCTTGTCTAACTTAGCCCCGTTTGGGATTTGTGTTCTCACTGCAAAAGCGCCATATACATTGGCTACACAATATAGTAGTGAGAAGCAGAACTCTGAGGAACATATCTGACAGGCATTAAAACGTCAGCAGGTAAGATTGTGTAAAAGAAAACTGTACTTGTCTTTCTTGTGCTGAACAGTTTTTGTATGGGTTTAAGCTGCGTAAGACCTGACTGTAACTGTAAGGTTTGATCCATCCCTACCGAGGTGCACTCATTTTGTTTCCTGGACATTGAGATGTGACTTACCGAGTTAAGGTCCCAAATCTTGAGGGTTTTGTCGTCAGAGGCTGAGACGAGAAGGTGGGAGTCACTGGACCATGCCACGTCTGAAATACCCTGTTTGGAGGGAGAGACAGAAACAAGTCAACACCAGTCAACGCTAGTGCATTTTAGCGTAGTGGGCCACTATGCTAAAATTTGTGACCACTACGCTAAAATAAGGGCCACTACGCTCATTTTTAACTAGTATAGTGGTGCTTTGCTATCATTTGCTTGTTTAACAATGTCTAATCAATATCTTAACGATATTGAAATATGAAAAACGATGATATGGCATTCAAAACTGACTGTGATGTTAACAGAGTACCAAGTTTTAACTCAGCATTATCAAAATCTCACCATGGAGGGGCCAAGACCCCCCTTCCACACCAATCTTCTGATTGGTCACTTCGCTACCACGCCATTCCCACTACGCTAAAATGAAATCCTGGCTAGAACCCTGAACACACATACTCCATATGCTATAGACTACTGATATAGATTCACAGTATTCAAGTGGGGATTTGATTTTGAGGTCAGGAGAAAATTGGTGAACATTTATGCATATACAGTATTGAGGTGAGGCTATGGAACCGGTGAGGTGAGGTGAGAGTATTCACTGACGACATCATATGGGGAGTGAACTGGAGATAGACATAGAAGAGGATGGATATAACACTTCTAGAATGCCCCCTGCTATGATCTTTGTGGTAAGACGTAAGAAGTAAGATACTGAGAGAAACTCTACTCACCAGTTTATGCCCAGAGATGGTTTTCTCGAATTTGCCGTCATACGCACCCCAGATTTTGATCAGCTTGTCCGCCGCTGGAACAGGAAATAACACATAGAAGATCAAAATGAAAACAATGATTCTTTTAAAGGTAAAGGTAGTCCCAATAGCCTTATTGAGGCCGTAGATGCAACTTGTGTTTCTATCCACTTTGTCTTGGGCACGGTATTGGAAAGCAGAGCCTATTTCTCTCCCACCACCTTTTACCTACCCAACCAAACTCATGTACCAATTTTCACAGCTGGGAAGTTGAAAGTTTGTGCATTTCCCATTGACACAGTTTCTAACTAGGAATTACAAGAATCAGGCTCTGTGTCTGCTCGCCTATACACTCAGCTATCAAAACTACCACTATGAGATGATGACTGATATCGTTGTCACTACTTACATGAACTTGCTAGCCACTCTCCGTTTGGGCTGAACTTGACAGAGGAGACTGCTTTAGTGTGGCCGGCCAATGTGAACTTCAGGGTGTAGTTAGGTTTCTGAGGAAAGATTCAAATTATACGGTAAGCATCAAGTATGTTAGAAAAGAGCCTTTGTGATTTGAATAGTACCCCAACTCATGTTCAGATTCAGGTCTTGGTTCAGGTCGTAAGTTTCAGGTCTGGACTTTTAAGTGCAGACCTGAATCCTTGACATATGTGTGATACTTTTCTCGGTTACATATAAAATTTCATGTTGGCATAAATGTTACAAATAATTTGAAATATATGCATGCAAAATAATAAACAGTCAGTGAACACATAATGGACACAAAAATTTTATGATATTTGGAAAGTTTTAGACGGTTCAGATCAAAAAGCAAAATATATGTGCGAGATACATCTTTTCCAGAAATAAATATCAATGTTATGCTTGGATACCTGAAATGACTTTGACGGACAACTCACCAATGGTTGAGGTTTAGGCTGTGTGTTTTGTGTAGATGTAGTGGTTGTAGTAGCGGTTGTAGCGGGGGTGGGCTGGGAGGCTGTAGTCGTGGGCGCGGCGGGTTTGGGCGCCACCGGGGCTTCTTCTGGTTCCTTCTTCTCAGCTGACATCCTTATTTCAGTTCTTTAAGGTGTAGAAATACTTAGATTATCAATAAGCATAATCAAACACACTTATCGTTGATACCATAATCGGTATTTCTTAACAGCTGGGCTCAATTTACCACCTGCATATGCAGGTTAGTGCAGGTAAAATTGGAGCTGTGCAGGTATGTCTACCTTCACCTAACCTGTACTGGGCCAAGTAGCGGTTTTTATACAAAAATGTCATAAGATGTATGTGTATAACGGTATATGCAAAGAGGTTATATCACATGTGATATAACCTCCTTGGTATATGGAAATTGCTATCAGCTGCATTGACTGTTACCACCTATAAACTATAAAAGAAAAAATAGCAATGGTTCCTGAACAATTTTAGTATGGTCCATACTTCCTAAATTCATAGTGGTGCAGGTAAAATTTGTCTAGTGCAAGTGATTTTCAATGTTACCTGCACCAGTGCAGGTAACGTTATGCAGAAAAAAGTATTTTGAGCCCTGTTAACAGAAAAGCTGTTGCTCTTGGGTAGTATACAAGGCGAGGCCTTATTGCACTACTATAAGAAAATGAAAAAGTGTCAAGCTCTGTCCTTAGTTAGTATGATGATGTTAATATACATTACAGTGACCATAACTAGTGGGTGTGGTCATAACTCTGATAGTGATAAGACATAATACATGGATTAGGCTGAAATTTATCATTCAAACAGTGAAAACTAATTTGAACCAAATCTAATTTCACCAATATCATACAAATATAATCACTACACTTTGATGGCCTCATGACAACATTCAAGTTTATCATGTAAAGTGTAATATAACTTTAAACTTACTTAATGTTCAAATATTTTTGCTTTGTACACCTAGCAATACAACAGAACACCTTGTCAGTAATTTCATATGCAAATATATGTAACTTACATGTAAAGCTGTGTATACATATCAAACTATGTATGATAGTGATTCTCCATAGACATTTTTCCCAAGGGGGAGGGGGGCAACCAACCATATAAATATATATCACAAAGCTTTGTACGAATTATGACCTACAACCGAATAAACATGATGCCTACGAAATCAACATCTTTCTTCGTCATAAAATTGAGTACTGAGAATAATTATCTAAATCCTTGCAAGTTGTGGCTTTTTCGATCATGTCTTTATCTTGATAATCATACTTTCCTGGACACAGTATCAAGGTATCAAGGTATCAAACGATGGCATGTGCTCTCTTGTAGGGATGTCAAGTGCCACGTGCTCTATGATCGCAACTATAGAACATTTGATAAAGATAGACAATACCTGCCGAGTCAGCAGTGCCCCAGGGTGTGCAAACTGTTTAGGACGGAGGTCTCTGGCTTCTAGAAATCCGTGGAAAATCCGCGAGAAAGCCACGAGTTCGATTCCTGGGTTGGCACACCACAAAGCAACGTAAACATGCCGGGTAATGGCGGGAAGTGTGCGCTAGTGCGCATGTGTGATAAGATGATTGACATGCGCGGATGGCGACGGTTAGAACCCCCGTGTGTGTTCCGGGAAGGGTGTGGGCTGTTTACACCTCCATTCCCGCTCTTCTACCAGCTTTCCTGGAAGTCTACCCCGCAGATCGACTCAATCCGGATTCAAACCGGACAAATTCGGAACGATTTAACAGCAACGGTTAGAAAAGAAGTTGAAATTTCCCGAAAATTCCCGGACGGGATTCTCACGTGACCGCGGATCGACCAATGGGATGGCGGGGTTGTGACGCCGTCGTGGGCAGACTACGTGTGATGTTGTGGCGTTGTTTCATTTTTCAGGTCGGCGGCGTCGCCGGAAAGTCGACTTTCAGTTGTGTTCCGTTCATGAGGATACCGCAAGATTGTTACAGCGTGTAAAAAGACACCATCTAGACTATCTAAGAGGAGAAATTTGACAGAATTAGAAGATTTTTGTGGAAAAATTTGTCGCCAGACGATCATGTGATCGCTTTTGACCAATAGGAGGTAGCCCTGTGGTCTGTGTAGTATAAATAGGGTGTTGTTGTGCTGGGTCGCCATTACGGACTGTGGAGCTGCCTGCCGTGTCTCTTTGCAATCCAGCCTGCGGAATGGACGGCAAGAGCCATCCGGCTTGGCAGAACTTTCAGCAGCCAGCACACAACATCCAGTCAGGGTACAGACTCTAAATTTTCCACGTTCCATCTAGTTTAAGACGTGTAACAGTGTAGAAATGGGGCAACGACCTTGCGAGGTTGGGGATCTAGAGGCGCCATTTTTCGCTGTAAGGCTTTGTGGGTTCATTAAAATTGCAACCTGTAAAAACGTGAAATTCGTCGTTAATTGAGTCAGTTTTGCACCCAAATTTGCGAGTAGAGTGTGAAGGTCAATTTCAGGACTTTACAGGTGGTAGAATTGACCGCATTTGACCCCTAGAAGTCCGGAAAAAGAACGGTTTTCAGACGAGGTGTATTGACAAGCAGACTGGTTTCAGCCCTTGCTGGAAGTTACATCATTTGAATGGCATTTTAGGGTGTATGCGTCGTCTGCTTTGATTTTAGCAAAGTGTAACGATCTATTTTGATTCCGTATTATGTTGCATGTACATTTGTGGTCTCTTAGCTTCAACCACTGCAGTATTATTGTCGAATGATTGCAATGATTTTTTATGTGTGTCGAACGATTAACTGTTGGTGAGGCCTTAGGCGGGGTTTTCCCTTTGTTGAAAACGTGTGGCGAAAATCTCGCTCGTTGTATCGCAGAAAATGAAAATATGGTTTTACCTTCGTTGTACCTGTGTATGTTGTATTTTCTTTGTTTATGATCTTCCAACCTATAATATATGCTAACGTATGACCTTCGTGATTCTTGTTAGCGTGCTCATTCAAGAACATGTGCATGTGTTATGGTTCCCCCATTCACCCCCCCCCCCCCCATCTTACCCTGTACATGTATGCGAGAGAACTAGTAGTGTTCATGCATTTTGATTATTTACGTGGTGTCAAGTTTCAAAGAATTTCATGGAAGCAAAATGTCAGAAGCCACCAAACATATATAATAAAAATAAAATTTTTACACTTATTTTGAGAAATCTGTAAATGGGAACCGGTTAGGAATGACATACCATATCATGAGTGTAGCGATTCTTAGACTCTTTCAACACTGAATTAAAAATGGAAATAAGTGAAGAATCAATTGGATGATGGTCTGTTTTGTTTTGTTCTTTATTTCTGTGTCTACAATTAGTACAAATAGAGGAAGTTGCAACACAAGTTCTTTTCCTGTAATTCTTGAGTCGAGGTCATGTGATGACCCTGTATATGAGTCAAGGCTTTCAAAGTGTGCATGGTACTTAGTAATTGTTGTTGTTTACAAAACCTTCAATTATCATCAGAGCAAGATTGGAACTAACTAGTCCAGGCTCTAATTTGACATTTCCTGGCCAAAAGATGACCGAAAATGAAACAAGTGACCAGATAGGTGATAAGATTAGAAGACAGGTGCATGTATGCATGCTCAACAACCACACACCTGGACGCGATATATCACGCCACCTGAAATTGAGCCAGTGTAATTCCCTCCCCCCTTTTGTAGTGTTCAGATGAACATCGAAACGTTGTGAGAAGCTGTCACAAAGAAGACCCCAGCAGATTCAGGGTTGGACTATAAAGGTAATTATCTTTCCCTACTAGATATCTCTTCATCATCATGTGACTGTCAATTGATGTGTATGGTACGTGTATGCCCATGTGACAATTTTTGTGAATATGTTGTCTCCTTGGAATATGTTGGAGAAAGATCACAAAGATATTTGTATGGAAGAAAACATTTGACGTATGATAGACAATCATACTCAAATAGGTCTGATGACGCATGGTCACATGGCTTGGATTAAACAAGCAGCAGTGTTATCATTGTAAAGAATTGTGAAGATACTACAGTGTTGAAAGAATCACTATCCAATGACAAAACAAATCCCTTAGGGTTTGCACAGTTAATGTGATGCATGTACAATGACATAATTAGGATGTCACCCTAGTTATCTTATCCAAATGTCATGCTTAATAAAGATTGGTGTCAACCAAATAATAAGATGTACTGAAGATTAAACTTTGTTGTTTTTTGTCTAAGTTATAGCGTATATTCTAAGACTGGAAAATTAGATCAAGAAGACCTGTTAGAAAATCTGGTCAGTTTTGGGTTTAGAAATATACTTCAGGCACAGCATTGTTTCCAATATAGCCTCTTGTTAGTCAGCATGAGTATGGAGGAATGGCATGTCATTTATTTCTATCATATGCTTCGTTTCCTGTTAGATCTCCTGTAATGGCTTTTTGATCTATAGCCATTCAGCCTTACACTTGATCTAGGGATGCTATTGGGTAGAAAATGGGCATGTCTGGATTGCTAGCAGGTGGTTCAAGATTGAAGCCTTATTTTCCGGAAAAATAGTACAGGGATTTGGATCCTTTCTTCTATATGGACTGATGCTGGTAACGTTTTCAATTGCAGAATCTCACTATACCCCAAAACATTATGTATGTTCCAAAGGTTCTACATGAGGAATATCACAATAGCTTCTGCTTTGAAGGATTGCTACTGTTTAAATTTGAAGCCACCAATGCTTGTAATAGTTGTATGTCATCTTACTAGCACTGCAAGTTGCTTTTGCCATGGGCCAGTGCAGCCAGGTAGATGTCTTTCTCGGAATTACCTACGTAGTCGCTTTTTTCAAGCCATGTACTGTTACAGGTTTTACCCATCTTGAATAGAATCGGTACTGGGAGAAAATATTGTTGATCATCTTGTAAATTTGTCCTCTTTTAAGGTAGTTGTTGTGATGACCCCTGGTTTGCAAGTTCTATGATTTTTTTCTAATTGGTCTCTCTAAAAAGTCCATTTGCCCAATTGCCTGGGTTCAATTTTTTGGGGGTATGGTCGTGTTACATGCTTTTGAATGCTTTTTTTTTGCTGGACAATGAACCATTCTGCAAGTAAAATGGCACAGAAATATTTCATTCAAATTTCGATTTAGTGTAAAGTTGACTTGGGCCAGTAGATTTTTAGATGGCAAGTGAATTATAAAACTTGTCCAACCCTGGTGTCCTAAGACTGAAACATGCTTGTACTTTCAAGACACTGACAAGCTTTTCATTTCTCTCAGAAAGCTTCACCCTTAGGCAAAATATTGCATGGTCATATGATTCCAATATTGCTTGCTGCCAATTTTGCCCAAGGATAATATTGCATTTTTCACCTGTGTTGTGGACCTACAGCAGAGGTTCTTTGGTTACCCATCTCATTAGTTGAGTCCCTGGTGGTATTGATCCATGTAGGATGTAGACTGGCTACAGTAACTGTCCTAAGGGTGTGCGGCTGGTTCCCCAGAACTAGAGGTTTTAAGGCCAACTCAATTAGACGGATCTTTCTCAAGGGGATCAAATAAGAGGAACTTCTACAATCTTAAGTGACACACAGGTGCAAATTGATAACAAAAAGTTGTGCCAGTGTCTGATACACTTATTGGGTTAGTTTTGTCTTTTGCACACAAGCTACATGTACCTACTGAATTTTGAAATACTTGTGGAGGCATTTTTATTCTCTCTCGCCACAGGAAATCATGATTCATTTAATGTGATTCTGTGTGATTTATTTTGAATGTCAAGTGGTCTAAAGGTTGTGTAGAATACAATTCTTGACCCCAAAAAGCTTTTGTGAGCTGACCTCCATGTCCTCATATGTAATGAGTGGTCTTTTTCTAGAAACAAGTACAAGGATTCACCATTGAGGAAGATGTCTTTCATGTCCTATTCTGTGATGGCATGAGTATTAGCCTTGTTGGGCCTCGGACAGTTGCTAGAAGTATGATTCCTATAGCCATCCTTGGTCCCTGTAATTGTCCTTCAGGGTAACACGCCATCTTTCCAGGCCAATGGTGCAGCAGCATTACATTACAACTAAACGACCTGTCGTTCCTAACATCAGGCTAGTATGGGCACATCCTCAAGAGAGTCAGGTGCATGGTCTGTTGTTGACATTTCGTTATCATTGCTAACAGTAAGCAAATACCAAACTGTACGCTGTACTCGGCTAATCAAGAAGATGAAGTCATTTGTCTTAGGGTCAAACGGCCCACAATATGGTTGCTTGACATGTAAGGTTTTCTGCAAAAGTATTTTTCTAACTATGATTCAATCCCTCAATTGTTACTGTGATAGTATCAGTCAACCTTTGCCATAATTAATGTTATTCGTGTATGGACAAGCAAACACTGGAGAAAAAGTTGTCCCTGATATGCGTTGTGCCCTTGGGAAAGGCACTTTACACAGCTTTCCTCACTTGACTCAGTTGAAATTGAGACCCTAACTTCCGGTAGGGATGTCTTTCTGATAGGGCATTGTTCCTGTGTTTGAGGAGAGCCACACCTCTAACATGAGAAAGAGCCCACCACACTTACCGAAAAAATGTCCTGGGTGTGGGTGGATCAGATCAATCCGGAGACGAAGGTTGTACTGTCCAGTACAAACCTGGTGTGTAACACCACGAGGCAGTTTGCTGGGTATACCAGGCTTAGGGGTGGGTATACAAAACTGGGTTTTCTTATTGTGCCGGTCCGGAAAAAATGGACCTGAAAAAAATCAGTGCACCGGATGTTGGATCTAATGCAAAATAAACGAATTATATAATCAGAAATTCACGCGTTTTGGGGCTTACTGGTAGACGAAAATAACAAGAGTTTATAGTTATTTCTACAAAGTTTTCCAGTCAATCGTACAGAGGCAGTTAGTCTTAGGATTTAAGAACACTAGTGGGAGTCAAATACTCCACAAAACATATTATTTGTAGCAAAATGTACCATTGTTTTGAGTATTGTCCAGTCACATTCTCTCACATACTGAATCAGGTCTGGACCTGGACCTGAATTTTCTGTACTGGTGCCCACCCCTAACCAGGCTAATAAACAAAAGCAGTGGAGTCTACCAGCACCAACCAAACAGTACCCATTATAAGCACTAATTATAAGTGTATAATTGTCACAACTACTATGGAAAGTTTGACAACGTTTTATAATTATAGTTGCAGCAATGTTAAAAAAAGAGATAATATCGACCTTTTAACTGCTTGTTAAGAGAACACCAACGATTTTGAAGTGATTTGTTCTTGATCAAATATTCTATCCACAAAATCAGGATAATCAAATGTTTGACTCAATGGAAGGTTTTATGACTGACAGGTCAAATTATTGCTACTTACTTTCCATGCATACACATCATAAACTGTATGGGTGCTTAGTCACCTAGCTGCTATATATGTACATTGTAATTATTTCATACCACAATGCCATTGGAATTTTATGATTTTGTTGGCCTGAAAGAAATAATGTCGAGTACATTATAGTAGAGTGCATACTGGCAATTCTTACAAAACTTAGAGAAAACAAGAACAAGATAAACCATTGTAACTTCAACATTCATTGTATTTGCTAATGTAGGTCAAATGCATACATGCTTTCAAGTACATCCAGTTTAACAATTACAAATATTTATGGTCAGGCAGGTCAGCAATTCTTTTCTAAAATCATTCAAATGGCTTTAGCTTTTTTAAACTATACAACTTGTCAGGTCAACATTTGATTTTTCTTGGCTCCTTTATCAACTTATCCATGCATGTATTTAAAGTTGGTGACTTTGAAATAACCGATTGGTCAAAAACTCATGGAAGGATTTGTCAGTAAGATTTCCCTATTGGGAACCAGATCAAATGATTATTGAATCCAAAGGTGATAACAAAAAGACTGATGATCTGATAGTGTATTATTACAATATGAATGCAATTAATAACTTGCACTTAATTGTCAAAACAACTGTCAAAACAGACTGCTCTCAAACAATTTTCTGTTATTGTCACCCAGGCAATATAATCACCGGATGAGCTAGGTAGGAAATCCTCATAAATTTGCATTGTCATTCAAATAGCTGGTTTCCAGTCTTGGCAACGTTTTTTTTGCCGCAACCTGTTTTTAAACCCATCCTGCAAAGATACCACACCCTTTTGTCAGACGATTTTGTCCCATCGGTATTTGATTTAGAGTACATGTACACGTATACCATGCAGGACAGGTATGTTAAAGTCTTGTCTGGTTTGTTGCAACATTTGCAATATGGTCACATGGACAATTTTGATCAATACAACTTTTGGTACACGTATGTTCTCAGCTATGAAGTCATGGAGTAGATGGCAGCATAAACACAAATGTCTCTTGTATCAGTTATCTTAGTGGTCTTTGCTGTTAGAGTCCACAGTGGAAAAAAAGTCATGAATTTGAGCAAGTAAAAAAATGATAGATCTATTAGATGTGTGCAGAGTTCTATTAAAGATGTCCCTCTAAGTTTGTACCAAGCTTTTTTTTTTCAGGTTTGCAAGAAAATCATTCTCTTGAAAGTAAAGGCCGTCAAAAAATGACTGTGCCCCAGTTAAATGCCTTTGTGATAAATGGCCATGGCCACTACTGTATTTAATGATATTAGATGGCCCTTGGTATTTTAGATGTTTTCATGTTAAAACAGGGCATTCTAAGGCTTCTTGAAGGGTAGGTCACAGTTGAAGATAATGGATGGCTACATCTGACCTAGTAGCATCCCTGTCAATCATGAATTTATGCTTGTCAGAGGATCTGCTCTCCAGGGTAGGGGCGTGCATGGTCAGGACATGGGGACATAGTTCCTCTGTAATTCAAGTAGTCAAGATTCAGTATATCATATAGGTCATCGTCATATCTTGTCACTTTACCACTGGATCCATCTTAGGGCAGCATTGTTGGCCTCTCAGAAATCGCTATATGATATAGGTAATATTTCTTCATTGTGGGCAACACACAACTGTTCTCCACTAAGGCTAAATGAATATTTTGAGTCACATGTATCTTTATGCTTGCCAATTTGACATGTTGGCCAATATGTTGTCAGAGGCCTATGGAAAAGTTTTTCTCAATTAAACACTTTCAACATGAAGTACATGAGCATGTTTTTATCAAGGTTTTAAAAGTGCCCCATAGGACAGTTGTAATTTGCCAGATACTGATATTGATGTAAATGATGTCATCAGGCAGCTGGTTTCAGCTGGATCTTGGATGTGTCTGGCACAGACATTGACAATTTGCCTTACACAGAGTATTATAGCCTGTTATGCTGTAACAGAAGCACAATTGTGCTTTGATTATGGCTCGAATGAGGTCATAAACGTCTTAAAATGTTTCGACTCAGCTTAAAGTTAAAGTTGACATTGATATAAGTCAAATCATAAGCAACAACATTGTGGAACAACTAATTTGAAAGGACAAAAAGTCCCATACTCCCCATAGAGTTAACCTGGCATACTGGCTTAATTCACATGAATCGTTAAAAGAATTGCACTAAGTACAGACTGTTATGAAAAAAAAGAAGACTTGCCTATCATGTGTTGTATCGAGTATCTCTGGTGATGATCTATCATTATCTTGCTTGACATCAGACTTTAGCCAGGCATGTGTCAAGGCAAATGAGTGACAAGCCAGACACCCTGAAGATGCCCTCACACTAGGGAGCAGATCCTCTGACAAGCATGAAATTCTGATTGACCAGGGATGCTGCAGGTCACTTGTGTTGAAGACTGTGACCTCTCTGACAGAAATTTGGCCCCTAGTGATACCTCAAAATGCACCATTTAAATTTGCAATTCTTAAAACTCTGCAACATTGTACCTTCCCACTCGGGTTTGACTATCACGGCAAAGCCTTATGATATCACCCCTGATATCTCTGTATCAGAAAACGGTTCCCTTCGTGTTGTCGAAAGGCCCACCATATAAGGTGCCTCATTAACATTCAAGAGCAAGATGACAGTACCGGCATAACGTTTCACAGTTCTTTCAGCGTCCAGGCTTGTTTCGGTCAGTTACGAAATTTAAGATTTGTCAGTTCTGTGGGTAGAGTGCAACCACGGCACCACCGAATATCTACTGAGCATACGAAGAAACCCCGAGTAGGAGGGTGCAACAAGGAAGTTGGATGCTCTCGGACTCCCTACAATGCTTGCGCCTGTATTGCTTGCCATGGCTCTACAAGAAATTTGGACCCCCTATAAGAAAATCCTAGTTAACAACCTGATTGGCATTGTTATGTGTAATATTTGGATGTGTAGTAAATGATCTTTTTTGTTCCCAGATTGGACCACCTAAGCCATTCTGCCGGGGAAACAGACAACATAGGGGACGGTTCTGTGAATGGTATGAACAGTCCGACTGGCGCTGGAAAACGAGTACGCAGGCCGTCCATCATGTATGCTGAGGGATACGAAACAAGCGAATCAGTGAGTGTGGCACTATTGGAAATCTGGTGTGAAGGCCCGTCCCTCTGTCCCAAGATAGAATTTGCGAGTTGGGAAGATGTGATGACACTTTGTCAAAATCACTAATGAAAATGTATGCTCCCAAGCTTAAGAGATGGATTTGACAATGAAAGTTAATAACATAGGCTCCCAAACGATGAGTGGGATAAAAAAAAGTTGAAGATAGAGACAGCTTTGATGGCAAATAATGTGTTTTTGTGCTACAAATGTTCTTTCTAACTTAAAGCACTCGGGAAAACTTGTTTCCCACCCCATTAGGAATTTGTTTGCCCCAAAGAATCAACATTTTTTTCCCTGTCGTAACTTAATTGTTGTTGAAAACAGCCGTAACTTAATTGTTGTTGAAAACGGCCGTAACTTTGGCGTGGCGGTGTTAGCCAATTGGTCAGCCTAGCTAACATAGGACCAAGGGTTCACGGGTTTGATTCCTAGCTGAACATTGTGTCCTTGGGAAATGCACTTCACATGGCTTTCTTCAATTAACTCAGTTATAAATGGGTACCTGGGAAGGCTACAGGATGGACTATTACTCTGGAGAATGCAGTGTTTTGTTTCATCAGCCAGCTAGAATTATTCTTTTTGACAGGTAAACTTATAAAGTTTTGTTTTGTTTCAGAAGCAGGCTCCTAAGAAACCAGGCCGCATGACAAACCAGTTGCAGTATTTGTTAAAAGTGGTGATGAAAGCAGTATGGAAGCACAACTTTGCCTGGCCCTTCCACGAGCCAGTGGATTGGGTGAAGCTAAACATACCAGTAAGTCTGATTGGTTGATATCTGTGAAACGCCGGTTACCCAGAGTTTTGTGGATGGTAAAACCTGTTTTGTTTTTGTTGGCATCCATTGGTGATTTTGACCTCATACACTAACAGGCATACAGATGATCTCATACAGGCATACAGATGAGTTTTGCAATCCATGATGATTCTTAACATAGATCTGCACCCAATTTGATTCCAAGCTGAAAAGGGTTCCACCTGAGATTGCAACTAGAGTCTTAATGTAAACTTTGCGTAAGCGTCTATTTTCAATAGTAATTTTGTTCTCCTTTTTTTGTCAAAAAGGATTACCCAAAGATAATCAAAACTCCTATGGACCTGGGAACCATCAAAAAGCGATTGGAAACCAACTACTACTACAGTGCCAAGGAGTGTATTCAAGACTTCAACTTAATGTTTACCAATTGTTATGTCTACAACAAGCCAGGAGAGGTGAGTGTGTCCAGAATTTCCACATTTTTACCACCATGAAAATAGAGGTTTTGTTTTTGGTGTATGTTTGTGTTAGTATGAGTTTGTGTTTCCAGATATTTGTGGTCAGCACATTTTTATATCTTTTTCCCTGGACATGCTTCAGTCTTTTGTGACAGATAGCCTTTCATGTAAGGAAAAAATTGTGTAGGTTTAGTCCACCTAGCAGCTTGCTTTGGAGCTGTAGGGTTGGTTTAGTTAAAAGGTTTTAAAGTAGGATATCTCAAAAATGGCACAACAGATATCCATGATACATGATACTCAGTGTACAGTTAGCTTAGACAGGGATGTACACTGAATACTTTTTTGTTAAGTTATTCCATGTTCCTTCAGTTTTTATTAATTTGGTACATTAACTCTTCCATAGGATGTGTATCTCATGGCCCAAACACTAGAGAAGCTCTTCCTGCAAAAAGTAGCCCAGATGCCTCCAGAGGAGGTTGAGGTAGCGTCTCAGCAGAAACCCGCGGTACAACCCAAGGGCAAGAAAGGGCCACGAAAGGGACCCAGAGTACAAGGTAAGATCTGAAATATTCGTACAGTACACAGGATTCTTCTAAAGATTCAGACAAAACAACTGTTATTTAGTATGTGGAGAATATCTATCTTCTTGATCTAAATTCAAAATACAGTTGCTATGTACAGTGTGTGCTATGTACAATATTCTCCAGTTTGTTTAGTGGTAACATTTGTTATATTTTCAGCTGCCCAATCGACAGCAGTTCCCGTGCTAAATGCACAGCCTCCGGTATCCCAGCCGCCCCCACCGGCACCGGTAGTGACTCCTCCGCCCATCGTTCCGACCACGGTGGCGCCAACAACGCACGTCCCGACAGACCTGAGTCTACCGCCACAACCCATCCCACATCAGCCCCCTCCGCCAGTAGTACAACCTCCCCCTACGAGAGCGCCCCCCGCCAGAACGCAGCAGCCCCGGCCCCCGCCCATAGAGCAGCCACCCCCGCCACAGTTACAGATGCCTCCGCAGACGTTACCACAGGGTCCATCCACAGCTCCTGCACCAATCATCTCCCAGCCTGGGCAGGCAGTCCCCACCAAGGTTAGTATCTCCTTTATTATGTCTTTGGTAGCTTCCATTCCCATTATGCACGACCAAATGCAGACACAGAAACTTAGCAGTGGGCAACGATTTATTGGATTCTCCTTAATGTTTTGCATGGGGTTGGGCAGCAGGTAGAGGGTGTAATGTGTCCCACATTATGCAGTTAGCACTAGCAGCAAAGTAGCCATCAAGTATTTCATTATAAACTAGTGCAGCATACCTGTTTACTCGGCTGGAACTGAACTTGTAAAAACTTTCAGGTTCAGTTAGACTGAAGTACAAAAACAAAGGATGGTAACCAGTTCTACACTTTGAAAAAACTGTTCTCTTGTTTGTATTTTCCTTTTTGTTCCAGACCATCTGAAACTTTCCATAGATTGTAAAGTTTACACTAGAAAAAGACAAAAACATTTGTTTGTTTTTGTTTATTGTTGAACATTTGTGTTTACTAATAACAGTATATGATTTGTCAAGTATAGTTTTTAGATTGTCACAACGAAATATTTCTTGCACACATATACCATGGGTTTGGGTCTGGACTTCTGACCTGAACCTAAAACTCTAGACCTAAACATGACTTAAGGTATGCAGAGCTATTCTGAACAAGCAGCCCTGCTTCTGTCACACAGAAAAACTGACTACACTGAAACAAAAGTGTCACATCAATGTGTCAGTGATAATTTTGGGTTAAACAATAGTGTTGTTTCCCACCAAGGAGCTTGGGCAGCCTCCTTCCTGGCCTCTACCACTCATGGGCAGGGCCACTGGGCTACGTCCCAGTCAGAAGGTAGTAAAACTTCCAACCAAACATTTCTCCTACATGCCTGCTTTGAAAATCCCCTTTAAACTGCCTGTCTACCAAAGCCTTTCTTTCACTCGTAGGTATTTTTGATAGCCTTAGTCTTTCCATGATGAATTGTATTACAGCTTTCTTGTATGCATGAAACATGAATGATATTTTGTCCATTACTAGGGAATGCTGGGCTTTACTCACAATAGCTTAGCTTGATACAGAAGTTTAATTCTTGTATGGTAAAAGAGTAGAACACCATTCTTAAAAGAGAAACCTGTACAAGGCAGAAGCAACAAAAAGCCTTGTATCGAGACCCAAAACTTCTTCTAGAGTATAAAAAATCATTCTACACATTCTTGTTTTTAACGGGAGATGGTTTTCTTTCATAGGCCGTAATGATAGTATGTGAATAGCTGATAGCTCCTACTAAAATGAGAAACATTTTCCCGCGCCAGGTCAAGAAAGGTGTGAAGAGAAAAGCGGACACGACCACGCCCACCACCATCTCCACGACGACGGGCAGCGAATCGTCGCCCTCCACCACCGAGCCGAGACCAGCGAAAATCCCTCCCGTCAGGTGGGAACCAGATCATCCCAAAGCTTGGTAATGAACACCACCTGCAGGATCTACCTTTTCTCTAATCATACAATAACATGCGTCTGTCTCTCCACATTTTAACTGCTACATCTGCCCAAACAAGTGATTTGAAAAAAGACAAAAACATAGTCCTTCCAAAAACATAGTCCTTCCAAAAACATAGTCCTCCAAAAACATAGTCCTTCCAAAGAACAAGTCAAGTGGCACTTAGTATGATGCTCAAAAGTCAACTCCAAAAATCTGTCGACAACAGCAATTGAATCCCACAAAAAAGGCTTTTAAGTATGTATAGTTATCTATTGCAGAATATGTATTGCAGTATGTAGAATACAGTTATAGTGTAAGATTCTACTAGTGATGGAATGGTAGAATACTGGTATTTTTTTCCGCAAATTTGGCATTGTGGGCTTAGGGGTTCAATCCCATTTGTTCAGAAACACACTGCATGGGTTAGCAAAGTAGAATGTGAGCGTTCTAAAGCATGTTTGTATGTTTAGGTGTCTGTATGTTTTACATTGCTTGTTTGAATATAGCAGTAAAAGTAAATGCTTTCAAAGACGAAATAGACGTGTATGCTGTATTGTTCAAGAGTAAATGCATGCTTCATAGTTGAAATAGTAGGTGCTAAGTTAGAAATGCTATCTTTTTGTTGCTCGTAGTTCTTTAATGAAGGTTTTAAGTAGAGACATGCCATTACTGTAGCCTGTTTGTTGTACATGTAAATGAAGCGGTATACCTGACTACTCTGCTCCTTGTTTGCCAGGAGAGAAAGTGGTCGACAGATCAAGCCGCCCAGGAGGGAACTCCCCGAGACGGAGCAGCACAGTTCCAAGAAGAAGGGCAAGCTGTCCGCACAGCTCAAGTACTGTCAGGGCATCATCAAGGAGATGTTTGCCAAGAAACATGCGGTAAGTTGGAATATATTATTTTCTCTTCTCTCATTTTAGAGAGAACAAAGTCTGAAACTAAACGAGCTCGAAAAAGGTACTGAAGGGGCCCAAAGCTACACCACTTTCTCTCTGCCCCAAGACCTATCTACCAATCAAACATCACATGATCTATATTGTGTTCAGAACTGTGAGATATCAAAACTGGAAGTTATGAAATCTTTGAAGTACACGTTGTCTCATTTAACAAGCATTCCTGACATTGCTATAAATTTGCAAAAGTTAGCAGTGTTTTTTTGCTGGAATGACCCCTTCATAGTGAAAACATGACGAATATGCCTGTGTTTTCTTGGTATCACTACTACAGAATTCTTTGGATTGTGAACTTTAAACTCTCTCCACACGAAAATGAATTTATGTTAGTGATAGAATAAGCTTAGTAGTAACAGCAAATTTTCACACAATACTACAGTTACCTTTAATTATATTGGAAACCATTGTGTCTAAACTCGATGTGTTTTTTCTCTTTAACAGGCGTATGCTTGGCCATTCTATGAACCAGTGGACGCTGACTTGCTAGGCCTACACGACTACCACGAAATCATCAAACACCCCATGGATCTGGGAACAGTAAAGGTAATTTCGTACGCTGTTTATCGTGGTTCGTTGACTTCTTTCACCTCTCAATCTGGGCATGGGCACTAGCCATACAGGCAGTGATGTTGTGCTAATATCTTGAGAGGTAAGAGTAAAAACAACCCATGTTAATCACAGTCACTCTTTTGTAGAGTTGGATTGTTTCATGCCATGGGTACAGATGATTACAAGGTTGAGTCATTTTAAGACAACAACAGCCAACGAAAACAGTACATTCATACGCAATGGGAAGGTTTAGTGTTGTCACTTTTAGATAATTGCATATCTAAGCCATCCTGCCTATAAAAATTGTTCTCCTTATTTATTCACATGCATTTCAATAATGTCTTTGGAGGGTGGAATTCTTCAAATAGAATTCTGGCTATGAATGTTATCTTTGTACCTTTGAAGTGGTAGAATATTGGAATTTGTTTGTTTTTTTCCTGACAGAAAAAGATGGATACTCGGGAGTACAAGTCTGCCCAGGAGTTTGCGTCGGACATGAGAATGATCTTCAGCAACTGCTACAGATATAACCCTCCCGAGCACGACGTAGTACAAATGGCCAGAAAATTACAAGTAAGTGGTGAAAACTCCTTTTAAGTCCAATTCTCTTCTTTGACACTGGATTGTGGTACGGGAGATTGTTGCTCAACGTCGGTGGATGTGGTGTATGTATAAACTGTTGATGAAACTGATGCATTGGAATAAGTTGCCCTTTTTGGCAAAGCCTCCATTTTCCACCACTATAGTAGTGAACCAATCATCCAGATAAAACGAAAAAAATAAATTTTGTTGTAACTTGTAACTTTGGATGGAGCTGAATATTTTTTTGTTTGTTACGGTACATTGGAAAATTTTCATGGTTTATTTTTACTGTGCCTTTCCACTGCAAAATCATGACAATGTGAATGTGTTACTGTATTGTGAAAACTTCCTTTCCTGTTGTGCTGCGAATAGAATAATTTATGGAATAATATGTTACCTTCTTTTACAGGATGTGTTTGAAATGAAGTATGCCAAAATGCCTGACGAACCCCCCGACCCTGAGCCCCAGCCCCTCCCTGTCCCACCCCCCGCGGCGGAACCTGAACCCAACACGAGCACCAGCAGTAGCAGCAGCGACTCTTCTTCCGACTCCGACAGCACCGACAGCGAAGAGGAGAGAGAGGCGAGGTTACGGGAACTCCAAGATCAAGTGAGTGTCTGTGATCTGGTCGGTTTCCTTTCTCTCACATTTTTAATGAAATTCTGTGCTTTATAGTGTTAACCTGCTTTTAATTATGACATGGTGGCTTCACTAAGTCACAAACTAAGGATATGTTTAAGTGTTAGAACTCCGCTCTAACATAAAAGCTAGCAGAAGTTACTAACATGAAGGGTGGATTTGACGGCATTCTGTAATGCATAAGATATTCAGGGTTCTCACCAGGACTTTTTGGCAGCAAAGGGGCATCTTAGTGTGGTGAAGCCATAAGGCAAGCTGCGCAGGAGTGAGTGAATTAAAGCCGACATTTTTTGCCTTTGTTGCAAAACACCTGAAAAGCGTAGGAGGTACGAATTACAGCATAGCAGATACAATACATGGCCGTAAGGGCCCTTATGCTAAACTATGCTGGCGAGAACCTTGATATTAATGTATGGCAAATGTCTTGCGTATACAGAATATTGAATGGTGTGGTGGTTTGTCACTACGTCTTTGGCATTGTAGCTGCTTGTCAATAAATTTTAGAACGTTAAATCCAGCTTTCTTAGCAGGGGCCTGATGGCAGCTATATCTGTAGCACAGAACAATAATCAACCATTCTACTGGCTCGTTCCATATCTCCACTTGTGAAACTGTGGAAATGACTCTTTCATATATTGTCCCGTCTTTGTCGCTTGCTGTAGAACATGCTGCACACCAGGCCCTGGCACCAGGTCTGTTGACATCTCTTAATCATTAAAACCAAACATGTGGAAGCAATACAAATGCCAGGGCTTTTGGGTTTGCACATCTGGGAGCTCCCTTATAACAAGTATTTCTGATAGTCTGTGGCATTCTGGAAAGCGTAGCTTCTCTGTGGTGTGCTTGAACTAAGGTAGACCATGGTTTTTTTTATTTCCATCTATAGTGCCCTTCTGTTGCTTTATATTTGGGTACTTACTTAAAAAATATAAAGGTAGTTATGGTTAGTTGTAAGGGCATATCATTGTCTTGGTCTGATGCCATGTAATAAAGTATAAGATGTGAAAGTAGATGTGTAAAGCCATCTACCACTTTCTTGTTCCAGTTGAGAGCGGTACACGAGCAGCTTAGCGCATTATCAGAAGCATCCCAACAACACAAACCCCATAAAAAGAAGAAAGAAAAAGACAAGGACAAAGAGAAGGACAAAGACAAAGAAAAGGACAAAGACAAGGATAAGGAGGACAAACACAAGAAGAAGAAGAAAAAGGAGAAAGACAAAAAGGAGGGTGAAGTTGTCCCTGTTAAGAAGGATGTCCCAGCGCCCACTCCTGTACCCCCACCACAGCCACCTCCAAAACAACCCAGAAAAACGCAGCCCAAGAAAACCAACAGCAGGTAAGTTAACGGTTAAACTGTCCGAACCTAAGTAAGCACGTTGGACATCGTCACTCAGATGCGAAGGGACAAAATCTCGCCTTCCTGCTTTCTTCAGATTTCTATGACTTGAGAGAAT
This sequence comes from Branchiostoma floridae, assembly GCF_000003815.2. Taxonomy (NCBI): domain Eukaryota; kingdom Metazoa; phylum Chordata; class Leptocardii; order Amphioxiformes; family Branchiostomatidae; genus Branchiostoma; species Branchiostoma floridae. Next base: position 10,322,342 of record NC_049986.1, on the reverse strand, counting down.
GTTGGAGAGGTATATGTACTAGTGGAGCCTGGCCCTGTGAGAAGTAAAAGGTTCCTTGTTTCCTGTTTCAGAGTTGGGCAGGCCAGGAAACAACCAAGGTGACTCCTTTCATCATTGTAGAGCTCTACTAGACTCTGCTTCTTTGCACCTCTCACACCAACAAACCTTGCATGTCCTCTAAACATGTTTTAAAGGCGATGATCCTCCCTTTACAGTGGCGTCCCCTAGTGATACCCGGTTGTATTGCATGTTGATGCCAGATAACCAATTTATTTCCTTCACGATTATTCCTTGGTCCTTACAAAATCACAAGGCAAACAAATTCCTTTGTATATTGGAGACTGTATTAGCTCTGGACACCATGCGCAAATAGTTGCTACTTTGGTTAATGTTTTACTTGTAATTGCAGATTCCGCTGACTAGGTTTTTAGACAATCCAGAATTGCCGTCACCATCATAGGACAACATAGACATTCAGAACTGTAACTAAAAGAGGAAAAGCAGAAGTTATGTGCTTGGATTCGACTAATACAAGGCAAAGCTAGGCTTAGTTTGTGTTGTATGATAGAAATTGCGGTAGGTACTAACTAATCCTTTGTTCCTGTAATTTTAGTAGACAATCATCGAAGAAAAGTAAAGCTCAGACCACGACAGCTCCAGCGTACGAGAGCGAGGATGAGGATCTGTGTAAGCCAATGACGTATGACGAGAAGAGGCAGCTCAGCTTGGACATCAACAAATTACCAGGTACGACCGCTTTCTTACAAGGACAATGTTTGTTGGCAGTGTCCAAACAATATGTGATGCTGTCCAATCACAAAATTGCTTTTTTTTTCAGTGGTGAACTTTGCTCATATTTAAGTTTTATTGGACACTGGCTGGAAATTAGGTAAAAGGTCCCAGAAGTAGGTTATGTCATTTTCCTGTTAGTCTGTATGTATTGGTCAGTGTTTTTCTCAAGTAGTCCTTGATTAAGCTTTTTGAAATGGAAGAAATTATGTTTCCCCACTGAAAAAGTACATGTTTGGGAGCAAAAGGACATGTTTGTGAATTAGACTAGTCACCTCTCAATCTGGGCATGGGCACTAGCCATACAGGCAGTGATGTTGTGCTAATATCTTGAGAGGTAAGAGTGAAAACAACCCATGTTAATCACAGTCACTCTGTCTTGTAGAGTTGGATTGTTTCATGCCATGGGTACAGGTATCTACTTCTGTGGACTGACAGACAGGAAATTAGGTCCAAGGTCCGAAAAATGATCTGTACTAGGTTATCTCATTTCCTGTGTTCAATTTCCTCTTAACCTAACATGCTGGATTATCTTCTAGGTGACAAGCTGGGGAGAGTAGTACACATCATCCAATCCAGAGAGCCGTCGTTACGAGACTCCAACCCCGATGAGATAGAAATAGACTTCGAAACCCTCAAACCTTCCACCCTTCGAGAACTAGAGAGATACGTCATGAGCTGTCTCAGGAAAAAGCCCAGAAAACCTTATGGTGAGTTGCCTTCTTTTTTCCTTTTCTTCCCTCAACTTATATTTGTCATATATTATTTTGTTCATTATACAGTAATATGGTCAAACCTGTACAAGTGACCACCTCTTTATAAGCACCACCTGGTTAATGCAGTCAATTTGTTTAGTCTCTTATTAGTTTTTCCCCATGTCGCAAGCATTAAAATTCCTGTATCTATTGTCCATGTAGACAAGATTTCATTGGTACCCTTAGTTGTCTTGGGCAGTTTTTACTGTAATTTCATTGAGATAACAAGATAACACCAGATGTAAACCATCAAGCATTAAAGATCCGGAAGTAAATCTCCGTTTTTTAATCCAGCTGTAAAGATTGCATTGTATTTGAACATTAAGCATGATTGTTCTACATAAGATAGTAACTTAGTGCCTCTTTTAGATAAAGGGTCCCCTTCTGTTGCAGCGAAACGTCCCCAGGGCAAGACAAAGGAAGAGGTGACCAAACAAAAGAAGGAGGAGCTCGAGAGGAGGCTACAGGATGTCAGTGGTCAACTGTCGTCGGCAAAGTCCAAGGTGGCCAAGAAAGGTATTGTACAAGTGGTCATTTTGTTGTCTTTATACCCTTGTCTTGAACTTGAAGCGAAGCAAAATAGTTTTAAGGGAAAAAGAATTCTTGAGAACTGAGGGAAATGAATTTGAAATGTAAGGTGAAATTTGCAGTCTTTTGACTTGACAAGTAATGCAACAGTGTATATTTTGCCTTGATGTACAGTTTTTGGCAACACTATTAGGCTGGAGCCTGTTAGAAATTTATTTTTGAAATATGATCTCTTTGAACTTGACAAGTAATTCAACAACACATTGTGTTTTGGTGTATAGTTTTTGGCAACACCACTGGGGTGTAGCCAGTTTGTTGGCCTGACTTTCCTGTGGAAGTTTGTTTCTGAAGTTGCAGTGGTGTTTTGTCCTCACAGAGAAAGAGGCTGCTGCCAACGCTGAAGCGGGCGGTCCCTCGCGACTGAGCGCGAGCAGTAGCAGCTCGTCGGACAGCGATAGCAGCAGTACCAGCAGCGGTTCAAGCTCCTCCGATAGTAGCGACTCAGAGTCAGGTAGTTAGACCTTCAGTCCCTCTTCCTCCTTCTGATAATTCCACTCCCACGGGCGAGACTTGCATCAAAGCTTTGCTTCACTGTGTAATTGTGAATGTCGTCGTCGTTTGTAGATATTATTAAAGAAATGCCTGTATAATGCTTGCCCAAATTTGTAATCATGTCCCTATGTTTGGTACTATCTGTGGTGGATAACTGTCAAACTTTTAAATCTAGGAAAAAGACACCCTTTTCCGCAATAGTGTTTTTTTGTATATGTGAGCGTCGAGACCAATGAAGACTGTGATTTTGTCAAATAGTAATGGCCTAAGTTCTGTCAGCGTTTTTTCCTTATTTATCAGGCATAGCTCAGCACATGCCAAAAATTTGCACGCATCCATACCCGAGCCACTGTTTCAATGATTAAGGGTAGTATGGCACCTGTGTGGACTGGAGTTAATGGTGTTAACAATTTTGACCAATGAGTGCAGAGTGGTGTGCCAGGCCTGGCCAGGGCAGGGTTTAATGTGTGACACCTCCTTTAACAACTCTTCAAGTACTTATACCCTATGTGGTGTAAACGAAACAACAACAACATGCATTGACATGACTGGGTGGTTGCTTTGCGGAGCTACCTTGGTTGTTACATGGATGTGTAGCATGCAAGTGTAGGAGTTTGAAGTTTTTCCGTTGTGCCTGGTGTCGGCTGGCTGCCCGCTGGGACCACTGACGCAGTGCAGCTGGTGGTGGCCAAAGTGAGTCTCTGTGAATTCTTCCCACCAAGAAGTTTCGGTGCTCAGATGCCAGCGTTTGTGGGGTAGGCCTTTCGAAGGACAAGGCTAGACCACTGCTGACCAATTCGGCTACTGACAACCAAATGGATGCATCTCCTATCTCTAGCAAAGACAAGTTTTTATCACATTAGATGTAGGGTTTTCGGAGTCTTTGCTAGAGGTGACTAGTGGCAATTGTTGACTGTCCAGTTGAAAATTGGCAGAACAAGTGCAATTTTTTTATCTTGGAAGTAAAAGGAAAGATATACCTGTGTGAGATAGATGAAAGTCAGAAGAAAAAATGTTTGCAGACAGTCGCACTTCTGCCCTGGATGCTGGCCCCACGCACTGAACACTCTTGCACTCTTTTTGTATACAGGTCAAACTGCTGTTCTATCTATTACTCCATATGTTATGCTGAGCAGACTTCTCTTTTTGAAATTGTGTGATATTTTGGCATTCTTTAGATGTAATCTCATGAATAAAAGTAAGCATATTTTTTTGAATGAAAAGCAGAATTTTATTACAGCATTTTGTGTACTTCCAGCACATTACCTGTTAATCATAGTAGGACCTATTTGTATTTTTTGTACCAGCACAGAGATGTGTAGAAACCATTAAAAGCAGTGTAGCGTTGTGTGGAATCAAACGGTGAAAGGGTAGAAAAAATCTACACATGTTAATTATATCCAGACTAGTGTAGTTATCGTATGTCGGAGCCCATCATGGAAAGGTATTATAGAACTTGGTGAACAAGTTAAAAAAGGAATTATGGAATGACAAGAACCATGGGCCAGAACCTGTACATACTCTTTATTCTGTATCTGTAATGACTCGAAATCATTCCTGAATGTGTAACAAATAAACCTTTCCCTCTTGTATACCAATTCTAGAGTTGTTTACTTGAGTGTTTGTTTAAGTGTGTGTTTTCTATAGGGAGGTGTTCACCAACCCGTATGGCAAATAGCTCTGCACTCATTTGGTGGTTCAAGAAAAGGGGGTCTAATACCGTTCCCTGGAATAAATGGCTAGAAAAATGGTCTTGACAATCAATTACGGCTACATAACAATTCCAGCAAACAGGTGTCTGTTGCCTGCCCTAATGCCTTACTCGTACTGGTACCTGAATTCTAAACAATAAAGAGTAGAAATAGATACAACCAAAGAAAATATCGATATAGCAGGGATACCCAGTGAAATGGATCAACCAGTGTACCATGCTGTGATCCAGAACATAACCAAGGCTGTTGTGGACACGTGGTTCACAAGCTATTCCATTCATATCCCCAAATGCAGTATCTGACTCTCGTTAGTAAGTAGATTATACTGATCAAAGTAGAAGCAGTACTCCGAGCTGTACACCATCACCATCCAAGAAGGTCTCATTACCAGTCTCAAAGTTCAATTATTTTATTTAGGAGTAGGAAAAAGAAAGGGAATTTAAAGCTTGTACATGTTCTGTGTATCTTGTTGCAAAGTTACTAAATTCACAATTTGATGAGTTAATTGCATAAGCAGCAAGCTAATAAGCTGATTTATTGTTTTAACTGCATGTGCAGAGATGCATTATCGATAATGTGTCTAATTTGAAGACATCCTAGAGATGATGAAACACATCTTGCCCTTTGACCTCCAAATTTAAAAAAAAACGGCTAGGTTGATAAATGTATGCCTTAAAAACTGGATGACTTTCAAATCATTGGCATTCAATGGACTTTTATAGGTGATGCAAGATGGAGCGAATCCTTTAGAATTGTCTTTTTGAATTGAATATGACAAATGTGTTCATAACTACCTGTGAGGAAGGAATTGTAGGAAAGGGTCTTCCTACTCAAGTGGTGTTCCTCAAGATCTCTAGCTGGCTCGAATGAAATTTTTAGAATGTTTGGGGAATACAAGTAAAGCTTGCTCCAAGTTGTGTTTTGCACTACATGTAATAGCTTAAACACTGGTCTAAGACTAAGAGAACAGATAACAAGACATGAACTGACAACATAACAGTTACACATTGGTATGGGCATTTGTTGAGTATCCCACATTTGTGTATCTTAACTCCCTTGAATAAACTTAGAGCAGCTGGTTAGTACAAATACCAAACTCAGTAACCACTTACTAAGTACCTGTTGTTAGGTCAAAGATGAATACATAATAGATCAGTCCACATGTAAAATATGATACTTCCTGTTGAGGCATCTCATTTCTGTTACATAAGAGAAAGTGATATGAACACACACACCAAACCTAGATCCTTTCTATGTCAACACCTACATGTAGTAGGTTTCCGGTTTTATCATTAAAAAAACTGAAACAAATGAATTGTTTTTAGGGAATAATCATGCAGAGTTAACAGTGAGACCAAACATTCTGTTCCACTATGCTCTGGCAGTGGTTGTGTACAAATGTAGCCATCTGAAAATAAAGATGGAAGCAAAACAGTAAAAAGTGAAATAAGCTTTTGGAAATGAGAAGTTAGTCAACTTTAGAATACATAGAAAAGATGATATGGTATTAGTTCAGTAGATAGAAAGTTGAGTCAATTCAGGTCAGTTTCAATATAATTGTCAGAATTCTGGTGAACTTGGGGGGGGGGGCTAAAGGTTTTTCATCACCCTTGTTTAAACCATTAAGTAAAATGTTATAAATGATGATCAAATAGCAAGCATTAAATGATAAGGTTGATAAAGGTTAGGCAACTAGTTAATTTTGCCAAATAGCAGTTGTTTTTAGTGGAGTTTCCTAAATCATATCCAGTTGCTTCAGGTACTCCCTCTTGATACAAACAGGGCCATTACATAAACTTTCCGCATGCTGCCAAACTACATGACTAGAGGTGGGTACAAATACAAACCCAGTTTTCTTGTTGGACTGATCAGAAAAACTGGACCTGAGAAAAATCGGTGGACCGGATGTAGGACTGATAGCAATGAACAGGTTATATCAGGAGGTGTTTACACGTTTTGGTGCCTACCAGTCCAAGAAAATGACGAGCAAAGTTGTGTAGGGTTTATACTTGTGTCTGCCAAGTTTCTACAGTCAAACTTATTTCTAAGTGTCAAACTCAGACCTGAACCTGAAATGGACCTGAATATTCTTTACCGGTAGTCCAATACCTACCCCTATCCATGCCCAATATCAACTTGGTGTCAAATTGCTACCTTAGCATAAAGTTGGAAAAGTATATATGAGAATGGTGGGAATTTGCACTTTTAAACAGAATCATACCCACAATCACATCAAGGTAGAAAGTGTCACATAAACCCTCCATCCGGATAATTATGTTCTTGACACGCCGTCCTTTCTGTCTGTAAAGTGATATTTCATGAATGTAGAGGGAGAAGGAGAGAAGAGAAGCAACATGGATGAATTTTAAGTTACCAGGAAATAGTTTGACAGGGAAATAACAGGGTGGGTATCAGTCAAGATCCTTTCTTGTGTGTCAGTGTCATAGTTTGGTGTTTGTCATGTTTGTGTAGAGTTTGAAACCCAGAAAGAAGTATAAACTGTTTCTATTCTTGCTTTGATAAAGTTAGCTACTAATTGCAAACTTTCTGCATACCCATCATCATACTTATTAGGAATATAATATTTGATTTGAGTTAAAGATATCATCAGAAATGTTCACAGTGGTTTTAGTTTTGCTGTGAGACTTGCGCAGAATCATAACACCCTAAATAAAATTTTATCATTCTATGTTACTACAGAATTATTTAAACTCTGTAGACTTCAAACACCACAAAAACCTGTTGCCCCCCCCCCACTTTAAAGTAAACCACTGTGAAAATTAAGGCAATTACAGTATGTATTGTCTTTTTTGCCATATTCCAAACATATCTGTTTTAATCAAGCCATTCATTGATATTTTAAGTTTCTATTTAGCAAATTTATGATAACTAAGTACATGTTTTTCATTTGTGTAAACCTTATGATTTTTTGGTGTCATAGCTGACCTGTAATGTTTTAACCTCAGGGCCAACACCAAAGAAGCAACGCACAAATTCCGGAAAAGAGAACAAGTCTAAGGTAAATATGATCGTTTCTTTATTGACTTTTTATGACGAATGTACGAAACAGGACCATTCCCTTAGTGTATACACCTTTGTTTACCTAATGTAAAACAAGAGGTATTGTTTTTGGTTTGTCTGTGTACATGTATGTTTTCTCTCATATTTCCACGTGCTAGCCACATTGGGTAGATTTACAGGAAGTTAGGTCAAAGCTTCAAGAATAGGTTGTCAAAGGTTATCTGATCTCCTGTGTTCAGTTTCCTACTACATGTCTGTTGCCTTCTGGGAGTCAGTGGGAAAGTAGACAAAATCATTAAGTTTGCTAAAATGCACAACATAAGAACTGGACAAAACATTTTCTTCCTAATAGAATTCAAGAAAGAACAAAACAAGAAATGGACAAAACATTCTCTTCCTAATGGAATTTAAGACAAAACAACACGGGAAATGGGCAAGAATGAACAACACAAGAAATGAACAAAAATGAAAACACAAGAAATGGACAAGTATAAACAAACAAACTAACAATAATGAACAACTCACGGAAGTCAGATACTTCATGGCTCATATCTTTAATTTCTTGACATAAGGATGTCTTAAATAATGTCTATTTATTTATGTTTCTACAGAAATCCAGCTCTTCCAAGGAGAAATCTCAGGGTGCCCCCGGTCCTGTGGTGGCCCCCCTCCCCCCTGTGCCCCAGGTGTCAGCCCCGGTCCCACCAATAGTCCTGCCACAAGTCCAGCCTCCTCCTCCTCCGCTTCCTGTCCAACAGCATCCTGCCCCTCAGCAACATAAGCACCAACCTGTACCTGTACAACAACCTGTCGCACCTGGTAGGTTTGTTTCTTTGTTAGTTTGTGTTGCATAACCGGTAAACTGTCTTTTGGCTCAACATACCAGGTTTGTACGGAAGAGTACAAGCTGCATATCCGAACAGATTTATTTGATCGACCCTCATCGGGCATGGCCCTGTCTCTTTTCATTAAGCGTGATGTTTTTTTTTAGCATGCTTGGGGTGTGACTGTCCTTAAACATGGGGCCTCCGTGTAACGCCAAAGCTACATGTAGGTACACATTTGGCCTGAGTGAAGTAAGGAAATTCTTGTGTCTTTCCTAAGGGCAGAATTTTGGAGGAAATCAGAGGACTTAAACCCAGGACCTTTGGGCTTTGAGCTAAACACCCTACCTTTACGCTATGTCACAGTATTTGGTGCAACGTATGTATGTACATCTAAACATAGCTAGCAAGACTGTTAACTGTAAAACTTCATTTGCTTCAAGCATACTTTTCTTTCAAAAAGTAATGCCAAAGACCTACTGGCACTTAAAGTTTGAAGTCAGAAGATTCATTTGTAAGATTGGGGTTCAAATTTATTTCGATCAGTAACACACACACTAACAGATTTTGAAAGCTAACACAATTAGAGTATTCCTCAACAGTTAAATTTTTTAAAAAGAAACTGGACAATTTCATATTGAATGATGATGAGATGTTGTTTGTTGTGTTGTGTTGTGTTCAGCACACCATGCCAGCTTGCCCCCCCAGCCAAGCAGACCGAGTGCCAAGGCCGCCCCAGCCCCTCCCAAACCTGTTACCATCAGACCTCCCACTACACAGCTCCAACAACAACTCAGGCCTCCAGGTACGTAACACAGCATGTACAAGTCTTTTATGCCTGTATTCAAGAAGTACACAAAGTGACACTAGTGTGGTAGACTGGTATACATGTAGCTTGCCAAGTTTGAAACTACATTCAAGGCTACCACACAGGTGACACTTCTTCAACTACCGAACTAGTTTCACTTGTAAAACTACAGTCATGGCTACCTCACTGGTGTCACTTCAAGGTTTCCTTGATGATGTATTTTCCCATATTGGTATTTTGCCATACTAGCATCTCCTGAGGAAAGAAATTTTTCTCTTCAAAATCAGGCGGAAGTTGATGATTGAGCTAATGTCATCCATAACATGTACTTGCTGTATCCTCATGTCAGAAAACTGAAATTTTAAAACGGATGTCTGTCATATTTAGAAGCTAAGTACCCATCCATAAGAAAGATGCTAGTTTCTATTTTCTAGATTAAGAAATATTTTGTTCTTATTTTCCAGTGTCCTCACCACCACCACTGGCCAGCCCACCCCCATTAATAGACAACAGAAGTTTCCCCCCAATGCCTTTACCCAACCCCCCACCTCCAGTCTCTGTTCCCCTTACTCAACCCCCTCCCCTGGCAACCCAAGCTCCCCCTCCCGTCCCCTCCCAGATTGAGCAACTCCTGGCTGCTCCCAGGCACCCCCCTCCGACGACCAGACCGCCTCCTCTGGTGTCCCCCCCTGTTGTGAAACCCCCTCCCCCAGAGGTGAAGCTCCCGTCCCCCCCACCGGCACCCCTGCTGCCCCCAGTGGTGGAGAAGAAACAGGAGAGCAGAGTGGAGGCCCCCCAGCCCCAGGTGCCGCCCCAGGGGCACAGACTGGACATGTCTGGACTCTCCCCCTCCCCTCCGTCATCGGTACCTTCTGCTCCGGTGTCAAGACCACCTTCTGCACCAACTGGTAAGATCTCCACATTTTTGTGTTATAATGTAGTATGAGTGAACGGTTAAGGGTAACCTATATCCGTTGTTTTTAAAACTGGGTCTTCAGGGAAATCAAGGCAACGAACGGTGGTTTCAAACTTCAATATTCTTCATATGTTGAAAATATTGCAACTTGAAACCACTGAAATTGGACTTGATATCCCATTTCTAAAAACCATGGATGTAGGTTTCCTCACGGATAAAGGTGAACTAGCATTACCTCCATGTATAGAGGCTTTGTTTCTGGTGCATCTGTTCCTTTGTGTGTCCATAGTTTGGAATTTGAAGGAAGAAAAGTGGCAAATTTCTGCATTGTGGAAATGCCAAGTACACTGACTGACAGGAAGTTAGGTCAAAGGTCCAAAAGTAGGTTATCTCATTTCTTGTCTTTAATTAATGCCTTGAGCTATATATTAATTATTTTGTTATCTTATGGGACCTAGTGCGAGGGATACAAAATGTACATTTTTACATTAGCTAAAAACCTCACAAACTTTCTTTAAAGATATATGTGTACTCGTCTAAAACTAAAAGCTTGTTTGCAGTGTTGTTGAGTAGATATATCAGTGTCTTAATGGTGTGTTGTTTTTCCCCAGGGAGCACAAACGGTGTGTCCCACCCAAAGTCCCAGCCTGACGGTGCCAGTAAGCCTGACCCTGTCGGTAACCCGGCCACCCCTCCCCCTACATCTGCCGCTCAGTCTACACCCCAGCAGAAGAAGGTAGCCATTGGCATATGTGCAAAATATTGTTGAACTTCTGTCATTGAACATTGCACCATCAAGAACCATTCTTCAGACTCAAAGTTTTTGGAAAGGTAGTCCAAATACATGTACAGTCAAACCTGTCTATAGCGGCCACTCAAGGGACCGGACACATTTGGCCACTATAGACAGGTGGCCTCTGTATAGAGGTGGTAACTTGTAGATAAAATACCCAAGGGACCGACAAAAAGTGGCCACTATGGACAGGTGGCCCCTCTGTAGAGGTGGCCCCTAATACAGGTTTGACTGTATAACTTTCAACAGTAAACATGGCAACCAGTTCAGAAACTAGCACGGAGGTTCACGAAAAGCTTTTCTTGCTTCTCAAAAGTGCAATTAGCAATGCAATAACAATTGAGCTGACTTTATTTACTCCACGTCATGAAGTTGTGGGACTACTAGTAGTTGTATTCATGATTGTGTAATGGTTCCTTTTATAATATAAAGAAGTATTGTCAGGGTTACATTGTATGTCATTTCGTCTTTGCTGACTTTAAGACATCACTGCCAAGGGAAAAATTATTGATAAGAGTTTGGATTGTAGGTCTACTACAATCATGACATCCTAATTGTCATGTTTTTATTTTATGTCTTGACTTATTTTCTTTTTCTGACAACTTTGTTTTAGGATTTCAAGGCCCGGAATGTGAACCCGTGGGCAAAGTTGGCGAGCCAGAGCGCTCGACCAAGTGTCAACAAGTCCACTGCTGCCAACAGTTTTGAAATGTTCCGAAAGCAGGCACGGGAAAAGGAAGAAAGGGTGAGTTTTGTTTCTCATATGAAAATACTTTCAAATTCAAGAAAACTGTCCTTCTTGGAACATGATTAGTGTGTTTATGTCATACCTGGGCCATGGTAACATTCGTTAGGAGTTCTGGACCAAGTGATAACTTGGGTTATCACATGGAGTTCTGCTGTTATCACACTGGCATCCATTATAGAATTATTTGAATGCTCTTAGCATGCACTGCTGTCGAAAATACAAATAACGGATTTGGACATTGGAATTATGGCTGTTGCAACTTCTGGTGTATTTCACATTGGAATTTGTGTTTTCTTGGGTGGGTATGACATGAACAAAATCCGCCATGGTGTATTCCCTATAAACCCGGGTCCAAGCTTCCAAAACCCCCCCCCCCCCCCCCAGGCCCGCCGCGGATTGCCCTCTTAATTTGGTTTAGTATCTCGATGGTATAACTTTGACGTATTACCCATGTATTTAATATATCTTGCTGCACATGCGCAGTTTGCTCTGTTCATTGAAGAAGATGAGTGATGTACGTATGGTGTATTTCAGGCCAAGATGCTGAGACAACAGGAGGAGCACAGACAACAGCAGAGGGAGCAGGCTGAACGGGAGAGACAACGGCAGGAGAGGGAGAGACTGAGGTACTTTATTTATTCAAAATGCGACGGTACATTACACTGAGGTACTTTCAGTACTAGTCAAGAGATGGTGGCTAAAATGCTTGCATTGTTCAAGGATCGTACAGTACCATAGAGGCAATAGAATAGCAAGGGTTGCATAGAGGAATGGCAAGGGTTGCATATATGGAAAGTTGGAAACCAAGATCTCTGTGTTTAATTGACTTTACCATACTTTTTTATATATCGGGTCTTTGAAAGACTGGTTAAGGTTGCTTTGGGGCCCTCAAGCAGCTTTCCTTGGCACTGGTGTTGATATCCCTGTTTTTGTATGTTTGATGGCACACAAGTTTTTGGCATTTGAAAGAAAAAACAAAAAAGGGGTGGTGTACATTTTACCTCATGACCCCATTAGAAGGTAGTTTCAGATCTCCCTCTTTCTATTACTGCATAATGATTAATAATTGTTGTGTTTAGATTAAAATCTCTATAAAAGTGAGAAGACCTAAGAGACAAGCATCCTTAGGGTGTTAGGAATGATAATGATGTCTGTAGTGGTGCGTACCGGTTCGCCGAACCGGACTTGGACTTGGTATAACTTTCGGTTCAAGTCCGGTTAAAACCGGAACGTAGAAAACTGTTTTTTTGGAAAACCGGAAATCTCTTCCTTGTTGTATACTAGTATCATCTAAAACAACGGTAGATACCTATGTTACTTTATTAACTGCAGCCAAAGGGCCCGAAAATAACTATGTTTGTGAAAATAGATTGTCCTACCAGTACCACCATGAGCGGGCCATTAGCACATGGTCGCGCCACGATCCGCACGGAAACCTTCTTTCAAAATCCGGCAACGCGGCAAAAATGACTGGTTCATTTTAGTAAGTTCACCCATGAAAATAACGTCTGTGATTTTGTTTATCTCCTGGTGTGGGTTTTAGAAGTCCCATACCTTCTGATAAATGAGAAATTTCCCGAGAAAAACAAGTTATAACAAATCACCCGCGCTTGTTGTCACGTTTGTCGCTTGTCGGGCTACTTCACTAAAAGCATGGGTGAGCAGTTTGTTAAAAAGAAACACAAACACCTTTATTTAAATAAATATTATGAAGTCATAAACTTATTTTATATTTCTTTCCTTTAAATCTGTAACGAATAAAGTTACAATTCATTTGTAAGGTTAAATGTAGAGAATAATGAAACCGCACGCATCGCTTCTACCCGCATTACAGTAGGCTATCCCAATGACCCGTATTGACCTCGCAAGCGCCATGCTGAAATTTCGGGCCGTCAAAACACAAGCCGAAAAGGCCATATTCTACCGTGATTTCCCAACAATTATCATTGAAAATCGATGTTGCTACACCTTTGAAAATGACGTAGTCGTCTTCGGCAATATTTTTTTATCGCATGCGGCCCGGTCAAGGGGTGGTAGCGGTCGCCGGATACGCTAGCTAGGGGACCTCGAATAGGGCAAGTCGCTTAATGCCTGTGTTGATGCGGAAAAATTTAGCGGCCGTCAAAAACCGGACTTATAAGTCCGGACCTGAACCGGAATCTCTGGACTCGAGTCCGGACCTGAACCGGAATGTGAGCTCCGGTACGCACCACTAGATGTCTGTTGAAATGGCGTTAGATTTGTTGATGTTTATGTTGTTGTTGTTTATTTTCCCAGGGAACGGGAGGAGGAAGAGATGCTGGAGCGCACCAGACTTTGAGAGTAGATTTGTTGATGTTTATGTTGTTGTTGTTTATTTTCCCAGGGAACGGGAGGAGGAAGAGATGCTGGAGCGCACCAGACTTTGAGAGTAGATTTGTTGATGTTTATGTTGTTGTTGTTTATTTTCCCAGGGAACGGGAGGAGGAAGAGATGCTGGAGCGCACCAGACTTTGAGAGTAGATTTGTTGATGTTTATGTTGTTGTTGTTTATTTTCCCAGGGAACGGGAGGAGGAAGAGATGCTGGAGCGCGCCAGACTGGAGCGTGCCCGACGGTCGCAGGAGGCGGCGCGGAGACAGCAGAGCGAGGAGCGGCGCCAGCAGGACGAGGAACAGCGACAGAAGGAGGACGACCAGGAGCGGCTGGAGAACGAGCGCCAGAAGATGGCGGCCCAGCGAGAGCGGGAGAGACGCAAGGAGCAGGAGAGAAGGCGCAGGGAGGCGGTAAGTGTTAGGAATAGTCTCTACACCACACTGCAGGGCCATGTTGATTTGATTAATACAGTAGGAGCCAGTTAACTGCACAAGATATAACTGCACACTTCTGTTGATTGCATGGAATCCCAAACTGGTGCGATCCAGCTGAATAACTCTACATTATTGAACCACCCGGATAATTGCATGAAGTACGCTGGCAAATGGAGTGTGCACCTAAACGGCTCCTAATGTATATGGATGACGTCCTCTGGGCACCCGAAAACTAATGTGAGCATAGGAACAAAAAAAAGTTGGCCCCCAAAAATTGTCTTCATTATAAAATCTAAGTGGTTAGGAATGTTAAGTGTATGAGTAAACACACAGAGTATGGTGTACAGAACAATAGATTTTTCAAAAGTTGTTCTTTCACATAATCTTTGATTTACTTTGGCTTTTCATGACATAGGTATCTATTTTCCAATATATCTTTTATTCAAATGGCATACATGTATAACTATGTGTTCCTTTTACAGCTGCTTTGTACAATTTACAGTAAGGTCGTCAACATTTATTTTAACTGATACAATTGATGCCGGAGCCGATATCATCCACAGAATCAAATTGACATGGCCTTAGATACAGTAACAAAGTGCTTTGGTGCTGCAGTAAGAAGCACTTCTGAAAGGTGGCACTATTGTATGCCATCAATTGCTGTAAAATCTTGATGACACTTACATATGCATCTCCGATGTGTTACCACAGTGACTGTACTTATGTAATAGATAACTTACAAAACATGAAACACAGCAAAAACCCTCATTTCCTCATCTGCCATGAAATGTGAAGTTCCAGCAAAAATAACTGAATTTACAGTAATTCTCTTTTTATTCCACAGATGGCTGGTGGCATCGACATGAACCAACAACATGACATCATGGCCTCCTTTGAAGAGATGATGTAGAGTACGAAAGTCACATCCGCTACAGTCCTCTCTCTCGCCACAAGGATTTCTCTGCTACAGGGCATCGTTGTCTGTAACAGACGATAACAGTATGGTGCAGGTCTCGGATTTGACAACTACGGGCAGAATTCTTACGATAAACCGTGGTTGTTCGTTCCTCTTGTAAAGTTTTGACCACAGCTGTAGATTGCACACACCTTTATCGGGTATGAATATACCTCGGCGTTGTGATCAAATGTTGAAGAAACCATTAAACCTGGTGTTAAGTCTTGTAAAACGTGGCCACAGTGTTTATGGTGTTAAGTCAGAATGGGTCGGACCATTCGGTATCTGCCCTAAATATCCAGGCACGTGCCTGGCTTTCACAGCCATGATGTTGATAAGTCGTAGTATATATTCCCACACACTGCGTATACTCTGTCTCAGAGACGTAGTGTTCTATTTTCTAACTTCTCAACACGGCGTGTACATACTGCTGCTGTATAATGTTGCTTGTAGTGTTAGTATGACCCCCCCTCCCCTTACATAGACCCCCCCCCCCCCCCTGTGGGAGAGCAATTACCTTTTCCAGTCAAGACGGGAACAGCCCAACACTGTAAATACCTCATTTTTCTCGCTCGTTCTTAAAGAGATATGCAAGAATATATTGTTATGATATCCACTGGCATGTTGCATGTTTGTAAGGTGCAAAGACAAGTGGTGTGAGACGTCCAACATTAGAGAAAGTTGGGGGACGGATCCAAATGTACAGTCTTGAGCCAGGATTGGGAAGTTCTTGTAAGTTCCTAACATAGCCAGCTATTCCATTCTCCTACACATAACCTTGTCTACGGCACGTACAATAAACTTGAGGGCCGCTCTGCTTACCTGGGCTTAAATTTTTATTGGCATGGCCTTTAACAAGTTGTTAGCCAATCAGAGAACTAGCTTTACCCATACAGAACATTTAGGTGATTCTGATTGGTTAATAGCAGGTTAGAGGCCACAGCTACAAAAGTGGAAACCTCTGCCCGGTTAAACAGCCTCCCCAAGGTATATTGTACAGACCATGGCTGAGGCTCTGCAAGGGAGAATGAGCAATCCTTGTACAGTTTGAATGGGTTTTGTCTATCTGTAGAGTTCCCCTTGCTAAGTCCTAAGAGTGGCATTTTGAAAAGTGCTTTCTTCGAGTTAGAGGCAAGGTGCAACTGCTATGTGCAAAGCAAACGTGGCTGATAGAAAAAATTGTAGTGCCATATTTTCTCTTGTATAAAGGTGGCTGTTCAACTTAAAAGCCAAGAAAAATATTAAGAGAATGGGTGGAATAATTTTGTTCCGTTCTTTTTTTTTTTTACACGTTTTTGTTTGATGATATTTTTTGACGGGGATGTTCGCTTGTGTTACAGCATTTTTTTAAACACCCTACCAAACAGTTGCATGCTATTCATGTTAAATATTAAGATGTTGTAAGGAAAAAAAAAAATATTATAGTATTCTTCCTAAGAAAAAAATGTGTTGTCCAGAGAAAGAACATTCCATGGTAAGGTTCTGTATTAGACGATGTCACTTTGACACCCCCTTAACTCTACACAAAACTAGCTGATCATTTAACACATTTTCAATTGTACAGAAAGTAATGTATGTGAATTAATTCATCCTCCCTTCATTTTGTGACTTTGTGTACAGTTTTTCATCTTTTATTACGATATTATTGACACAAGTAAAGGGATGGTTTGCCAAAATCGTATTCGAATCCCAAGTACTATTATTGTGACGGTGGTGCGCGGTCTGTGGCTATTGAGTAGCTCCTGACTGCCTGGGTTTAAGTGAAACTGCAGGGCTAGAGCTTTGTCAGTACTTAAAAAGTAGGACCAGTGTTTTTCTGTGTATGATCAATGTATTTAAGTGGCATGGAATTGCCCCAGGTTACAAATGTACAACAAAATTGTTGAATAAAGCACAATCAAACTGCACCTTGTGTATATTTATGTTCTTGATGTTTTTCTGCTGTAGTCTCAGCATTTTTCAAAAATGTGTATTAGGATTGCAATGTACAATGGCAGAACTAATTCATCTGGTACAGATCATGATTAGTGTGTCTGCTGATGGCAACAACACATTATAAGTAAGGTCAGATACTGCACCAGCCAACTAGTCTCTACCAGACTCAATAGGTCACTGGAAAAAACGTAGAAATAGAGGAGTAAGCCAGCCAGAGAAGTACAGCTGGCTAGGGAACAGCGCGGG